>NC_142643.1:4562954-4865984 GCF_053813885.1 Theobroma cacao
CGAGTGTGAAGATAATTGGTGAACTTATGTCACCCAAGCTTCAGGCTAATGGAGTAGCATTGCGACTTAAAGACATAATTGGTGAGATGAGGGTTCAGTGGGGATTGGAATGCCTGTATGCTAAGGCTTGGCAAGCTAAAAAGTATGCGAAGAGGCTTGTTTTCGGTCCCCTGGAGGAGTCATTTTAACTATTACCCTCGTATTTTTATATGTCGAAACAAGAAAATCTCGGCACAGTCACTACAGTGGCTACTGATAAGGGAAAAAGATTCAAATATTTTTTCTAGGCATACGGGGCTTGTATTTCGGGGGTTTAGAGATGTAATGAGTCTACAGTTGCAATTGATGCGACACATCTGAAAAGCAGGTTCAAAGGTATTCTGTTTGTCGTTGTATGCAAAGATGCGAACGAGTGTGTGTATTTAGTTGCATTTGGCTTCGGCCATGTTGAGGACGAAGACTCATGGACATGGTTTCTTAACAAGCTGCATGATGCAGTTGGTTGTCTTGAAAACACTATGTTCATTTCTGATTAGCATCTCGACATTAAGAAAGTAATCCAAAATGCATACCCAAAAGCGCACCACGGTTTATGCAGGTACCACTTAAAGAAAAACTTTAAAAACAAGTTCAAGCACGACAACGTTTCTATGATTTTCACCCTTGCGGGGTCCATTCAGTTGGTAGGGCATCCTAGTGAGTGGGACATCCCCCCTCATGTGAAACAAATTATCGTCTTAACACCACCTTGGCGAGGCTAAGCAAGAAGACCTAGGAGGAGAAGGATTCCATCAGCCGGTGAAGGCAGTCGAGTAAGGAGATGTTCGCAATGCAAAAGGTACGGGCATAACAGACAGAATTGCCCATCCCCAATTGCAATTCCATCCACAAATCCGGCACCATCTCGAAGTCAATCGACGCCTCCATGAGTGCGCCGATCAAAAGCATGTTCAAGTTGCAGACAAACTGATCACACACGCAACAACTGCCCAATACGAAGAACAATGTCTGAAAACGTAGGGTGTCTTGTGGATGAAGACAGCTTGTCAACCTAACTAAATGTGTAACCCATGTGCAATACCTTTGTCACAATTTGCTCTTACAGTATTTTACATTTATTTATATTTGGATTTTGTGTTAGTTTCCTCTTGTAGATGAGTCTTCATTTTTTTTATTAATTTTGTAGATATATTATTTGATTTTTCATTTCATTTTGTCCGTAGTTTTGAACATTGAATAGACTTGCAGAGTCCTTATATTGTTACCCCCTTTCTCACATTTTATTACCACTTGTATTAAACAATTAATGATTTATTTAATTTTTTTTATTTAATTTGATTTAACATTTTATGTTCTTACAATCAAAGCTCTTAAGAGATATGAAATTAATTCATCTAACTTTAGTAGCTTCCTAAATCCTAATATTCAATTGCTTTTTGTAATTTTTTAATTACAATATTTGTTTTATCTTATTAATACCTCCATATAAAACTTTAAGCCAATCGCTTAAGAAAATAATAATAATATTGTACCAAGGAGTTTACTTCAAAGGATGCAAGTATAGAAAGAGAAAATTTTTGACTAATTAAAAACATATCATATGAAATGTAAGATTAAAACACATGACTTAACCAAACAAATTTAAAAAATTTATGGATCATCCAATCATATTTCATCTATGAATCATCATAATTATTTTTTATTAAATTAAAACATTTTAAAAATAAAATTAAAATATATGGATGAAATGAACGAAAAAATATATTATGCTAAGCTAATAAAAGAAATGCCATGTGGCATTTTGGATCATCTGGTGTGGGGGTTGAAATTAGGCTGTAATTGGTAGATGTCAATAACATCTTGTGGTGACACGCTGAGTGCATGCAGATTTCTGTGGTGACACGATGACTTCTTGTAGTATTGTGGGGTGACATGGCACGCCCCACCTTGTGGTGACATGTTGAGTGGAAGCAGATACTTGGCGTGACATGCTGAGTGCATGCAGATTTTTGTAGTGACACGTGGACTTCTTGTAATATTGTGGGGTGACACGGCAAGCCCCAATTATGGTGACAC
The DNA here is from genome assembly GCF_053813885.1 of Theobroma cacao. Taxonomy (NCBI): domain Eukaryota; kingdom Viridiplantae; phylum Streptophyta; class Magnoliopsida; order Malvales; family Malvaceae; genus Theobroma; species Theobroma cacao. The sequence goes on from NC_142643.1 coordinate 4,565,031, forward strand.
GTTGAGTGAAAGCAGATACTTGGTGTTACACGCTGACTTGTTCCAGTATTCAGGGGTGACACGCCATGCCGCAATGGGGTGACACGCCACGTGGTTGCAGTATTAATTTAAAGGCACTGTGTTTAAATTGAGAAAGAAAAAGTAATGTATAAAATGTACGAATATTAAAATTAATAAAATTAATTGTATATACAAAAAAAATGTACAGACAAGGGCTGATATGTTTAGGGTTTGCTCTTACAACTGTTGAAAAAAATTTCTAGAGCATATAGGCGACGCATATTTGCAATTATATTCTACTTAACTCTGATCGATTTCGATTGCAAAATATCGTCAATGTACCCTATCATGAACATACTTTAGCTGACACTATCATTCTGTCAATGCACTTTAGCTTTTGGCAAATGAATTTCCAATGGTATCGACGTCAAATCCTGTGTCTTCCGACGTGTTTTGTTGAAATAACCGACTTGATGGCAGATGATTGGCATAATTGTCGTAAAGGGTGTCATTGGAGCCACACGCACTCCGTTATCCTTAGCATCCAAAGTTCTTACGGAGTCCACCACCTTGATCGTCGACCTCACCAAGTCGATCTTCGCTACCACCTAATGCCCACCCATATTGCAAGGTGTGAGGATGAAATTGACATCTTCTCATTTTTTACCGTATGTCAGCTTCTCACCCTCCACATACCCTCGTAACTCATCTTGAATTTCCATAGTTGATCGGGCATCTTTAGTTGGAAATGTGGTGTGTAGCATATGGATGGTGTCCTGTGAAGCATGTATACATTAGATTACACTTAATGCAATAAAAAACTTAGTATTTTCAGAATTGAAAAATTTTCAAATAAACTTATGAAGAATATCGTGTCAACCACGTATGCACGGGTAGTGTACAGCTTCGACTTCGGCCTTGTCATCCACTTACAAAGTACGCTAAGGAATGCGTCTATTTGTTCAGTAGTCATTTCTTCTTTGGGATCCTCTAATGTTGTCAAAAAGTCAACCCTTTGATCTCCTAAGATCCCGACGTTACGCTTGCATATGTAATAGAATGAGTTTAAAAAGCCTCGGTGGATTAATGTTTCATTAAAAAATAATATTTGCAATGTTATTTATGAGCTTACCTCGCATATTCGTCTTTCTTGAAAGCTTCGTACGCTTCAACCGTTGTGCTCTTTACATCCTAACGGCTCAATGAAGGGTCGATGTATGGGCTTGCCCTGTATTTACTCGCCATTTTTAACCGTGCTTGCTCAGTTAGGTCTGAAATTTGTGTTGTACAATGATGGACATCAGATGACTCTGGTGACGACAACCGTGACCCGCTAGCATCAAGAATGCTTTGAGGAAGATGGTCCCCTCCTGCTGCTACCTCGATTAATGCATCGGCTTGAGGAAGATGTTCTCTTCCAGCCACGACTGAGGGAAGATCCCTCTCCCCTACCGTAGATGCATCGATAACCGAATCGACCTTAAGAATAGGGTCTCCTTCAGCATCATCTGATTGAAGGGTGACATCCCCTGCCACAGCATCATCCTGATCGACCTTAGGAACAAGGTCTCGATCAGCATCAACAACGTCATCATGAATGTGAACATCAGGTTCATCATGTTGCCCATCATCAGCATCATTGTGGTCTTCACTAGCATCGTGAGATGAAGGATCGCCTTACAGAATGACATAAATGGGAAAATCCGTTAGCTCATAAAATACTACAAACCATAAATCGAGAACAAAAAATAGAACTACAGCTATTAAACATAAACGACTAATATATGAGTGAAGATAGAATAACGTACCTGTGATTTCAAGGCATTTAGAATCTGAGCAATGACACGGTCCTTAAACATCTGCATCGCCAGAGTCAATGACTGAATTGAAGCCTTCAGCTTCGACATGTCTTTTTTATACCGATGCATGATCCGTCGCAATTGACGCTTCGTGACTACCCCGTCATTGACTCTTGTCGAATGGGTCAACTGTAATAACATATATTACTGTGTTATTCAATAATCATATATGGAATTCTTGAACATTACCCGTTAGAACTTTGATATCCTTATCGACGGCTCATTACCACTGTGCAGTTGAGCAAGACTAATTGGTGGTTGAAGAACTGTTGTCACTTCTCTCAACTGCAATAATAGAAATTACTGTGTTACTCGATAAACATATGTGAAAATGTTGAACACAAACTGTTAGAACCAATATTACCGACAAGTCATTAGCATTATGTGTTTGAGAAGGACCTCTCAGTGATTGAGGAGCTATCGTCGCATGGTCCAACTGCAAACACAGATATGTTATTCGATAATCACAAATGGAGTTGTTAAACACAAACTGTTATAACTGTCCTTACCGGCTCATCGTTAGCACTATGAGTTTGAGAAAGACCTCTCGCTGGTTGTGGAGTTGTCGTCGCATGGTCCAACTGTAAACACAAATATGTTATTCGATAATCACATATGGAATTGTTGAACACAAACCGTTAAAACTGTTCTTACCGACTCTTCACTGCCATTGCCATGGTCATCACCTTCCTCCATCAACTCGAGGACCGACAGCTCATTGACTTCAGCAACGATAGTGCGCCTTCGCTTCATGGCACCAGTGGCTCTTTTGTGCTTCAAGTTTCTCCTCTTTTCCCTCGCACCTAAGCACCAGTCTGCCCGATCCTCCATGTGCCCTATTGGCACATATTACTGGCCCTCAGATAACGGGCTATCGATGTTCACAAAATAATCCCGGTTGGCCTCATCCGGGGTGGGCTCCAAGGTTTCGACTGCCCATAACTGCAAAATAGGGATCGTGATTAAATTTTAGGAAAAATTATTATACAAATTCATAGCAGAAATTAGTAACTGTTCACTCACCTGGTGAGATGACTCCAACATCTCAACTGCCTTGTAGAAGTCTTTTGGCTTTTGGTTACATTGCCATCTGCACATGCATGGGTAGACGTTGCCTATTAGACTAGATGGGGCAATTATCTTTCGCAAGGGTGGAATTAGCTCCATTGCCTAGAATTGCAAGTCAAATATAACCATACTCAAACCGTAAATGATAAACGAGTGCAACCATAAATTATTATGTCAAAAAGAAAATGAAAAATGTTATGTGGCAGTACTCATATCACCCACGTGAATCCGTAAATGTTGTACCGTAAATGATCCTTTTGCACGTTCGAGGCTGGCACTACAAGCCCCTTTAAAAGGTAGTCCAAGGTCAGCCTCCAAACATAGTGACCCATGAGAAAACATTCCAAGCGTCGATGTCCTCCACCAATGACAAGAGCCAAGACGTCATCTGTCTACGGTAGTCTTGACCAAATAAAATGTTATTCGTGATCTATATGATAGCCATCTTGGTCGCGTTTCTTGGTCGCTGAAAGTTGCCTCTACGAAATATATCAAGCAACGCTTGTAGCTTAACGCTCTACTGCCCGTTCTAGTATCGTGCATGAATTTCGTCCGCAACAACCTCATATGGTCATGTGAACACATCGAACATTCGACCAAACTTCAGTCTGATGATAAGGCAGAACTCTTGCTTTGATATGCGCGCCTTGCTTTTGCCAATGGCAAACCATAGCTCATGCTCCATTGAATCTATCACAGTGATTCGATGAATCATGATGTTATGCAGGAGACCTGCAGAGAAGTAGCCTTGTGGATATACGTCCAACAACATTTCGAAGCATATACGCTTCACTGCATCGTACTCCCCTTACTCTTGGAGAGTCTTGTTGATGTAATGCAGTTGTAACCACTTATAGTAGGCGTTAATAACGACATTGAACGCCCACTTCTCCCTCAGCATAATAATCAAACTGTCAAGATCCTCATATTGTCTGGACTGCATCTGCAAAACATGGCACACATGCATGAGTGAGTTAACCCATAATATTGTAACACGCCATGCATATAACGTAAAATGTTGCAACACGCCATGCGTATCAAGTCAAATGTTGTAACATGCTAATGCTGACATGCAAATCATTATAATTACTATGTCCTTACACAAACTGGTCTAAAATACCCATGGCATGTGACACATCAATCAGTGTAATTACTAACTCGTTACACGAATTGCCCTAAAATAATCAATGTCGTGACACGCTAAAGACCCCCAAAAAGTAGTTAACCCATTACACACCATATCTGTTGTAGTTCAAAACTTTGGTATAACCATAAAACTGAGAAGAAAACAGTTTAAACAAAGCAATTGTAAAAGATTGAAAAAACACGAACATATCACACAAACCCAATAAAAAATTAACGAACAGAAAAAAGTTTTAAAAGTTTTATTTTTAGACTGACTGACCTCTTCACTAATAACCAACATTGTTGTTGTGGTGTCGTCAAGCTTGCAAAGAACAAAGTCGAACACTCTGGTACCTTTGGGAATGGGGAATGAATCAAATCAAACTCTCTGAGTTCCTTCACACAGATATTTATGATTTTTGAAAAATATTTAATTAAAATGAAATGGCCTCACAATTTCCTCTATAAATATTCATTTATTCATTGAATTCATTCAATGGAAGTCTAATTGGTTTCCTCGTTATTTGCTTGCTTTTTTTTTCCTTTTTCAAACCCTGTCGTGTCACACACTCTAAACCCTGTCGTGTCATGGATCTCCATGGAGTTTGACAAACTCTGAACCCTGCCATGTCACAAATTCCCTTCATGGCATCTCACAAAGTCTTAACCCTGTCGTGTCACAGATTCCCTGCATGGCATGTCACAAATTCCCTGCATGGCATGTCACAAACTCTGAATGCTGACGTGTCACAGATTCCCTCCATGTCGTGTCACAAACTCTAAACACTAGCGTGTCACAGATTCCCTCCATGGCATGTCATAAACTCTAAACACTAACGTGTCACAGATTCCCTCCATGTCGTGTCACAAACTCTAAACGCTAGCGTGGCACAAATTCCTTCCATGGCGTGTCACAAACTTTGAACCTTGCAGTGTCACAGATTCCCTCCATGGCATGTCATAAAATTTGAACCCTGCAGTGTCACAGATTCCCTCCATGGTGTGTCGCAAACTTTAAACCCTGCCGTGTCACACATTCCCAACATGCCGTTTCACATTGAGAAAGCCTTTGAAATTGCAGGAGAATTCATTAAAGAAAGGATGGAAAGTATAGAAAACGGATATAATGAAGGGAAAAGAAAAGATTTCTTAGCTGTACTAGTGGAGTTTTGTGGTGATGGCATAGAGGAGCCAGCCAGGTTTTCTTCAACAACCTATTAGAAAAAATCGAGAAATAAATGAAAATAAAATAAAATAAGTAAGAACATTAAGAAGGTTGAGGCGTGGTATCACTTTCCTTAAGGATAATTTTCGTTCCTTCTAAGTATAAACTCAGTGCAAAAGGACTATAGTGGTTATTCTCTAAGATTCAACAGACTTTTCCCGATTAGTTTACACAAACTATTAGGGATACCAGGAACAACATAAAAATTACTAATAAGAAAGAACCCTTTAAGATAAGGGAATGAGGGAAGTAGAGAAGTAATGGAGTGAGGGAAGCAAAGAAGTGAGGTGTGTTGAGAATGAACGTGGAGGCTATATTTATAGAGATGAACAATTGAGAGAATCAAGAGAAAATCAAAAATAAAATATTATGTAACGTTATAAATATCTGTAGACACCTATTTCAAAAAAAATAAAAAAAAATAATAATGAAATAAAAAAACTAAAAAATAAAAAATGATAAATAAATTTAAAATAATAATAAAAAACAAAAAAAGAGAGAGGAAATAGGGAAATGACTAACCATCCCTCCCCAATAGACATGGCAAAGCATTTAATGCTCCTGAAAAGTGAAGAATAGGGCTCCAACTACCAACTCCTTGGTGCCAGAGCCTCCACCTTTAGATTGTCCAAAATTTTGGACAATCTGGCCTTTAAAGAGGATCTGAAAGCCATGGAAATACGGGGGGCAGCAACAAAAAACAAAAAAAAAACCTTTAAAACAAACACCTAAAAATCCTACTCTAGTAGTGGAAAAGCAACCAAAAATAAAAAAAATCCCTAGTTTTCTCTAGCAGCCAACCAACCACAATAGCCATAAAAAATATAAAAAAATAAAAATATATATACAATGGAGAGTGAGTTTAGAAGAAAGTAATTTTGAGATTTTTTTTATTTTGGTTTATAGGGGGAGATCTTTATTTTTTGTTTGGTTTTTAGGTTGAAGTTTTCAAAAAAGGTAACCGTTGTGTGTTTAGAAGAGAGATTAGGGGGTTTAAGTTACCGGTTAGAGGAAGGAAGAGAGAGAGAGAGAGAGAGTGAGCGGTGTAGAAGAAGGGATAGTGAGCGAGCCAAGACAAAAAGAAAGAAAGAGGAAGAAGAAGGAGAAAAAAGAAAAAAGAAGAAAAGGAGAAAAAAAGAAAAAATAGCACCAAATGGTACGTTTGGAGTGTGGCTTGGTGGACTTAAGGGAGTGGACCTAATACAGCGCGTTTGGGCTTTCTATGGATCTTTGAGCTGGGCTAATCATAGCCCAGAAAGGTATAACCTTCCCTCTTGATTTGAGCTTGTTTTAATTGATTTTGGGTCTAGCCCATTTTGCCTAATTAAAATGTATTTTTGGTTTAATTTTAGACTATTCTAGGAAAATAGGTTAGGTGAATTAGCAAAATAAAAATATATTTATGATTAGTATTTATAATTAGGAAAGTTCCAAGGTTTGGTCTAAAAAGTTAATAAATAAATAAATGAAAATAAAATAAAATAAAATAAAAAGAATAAGACCTAGCATGAAATTATTAAGTATAAAAATATGATGTTTGATTTGGAATTAATACCGATGATAGGATGTCCATTTGGAACGCGAGAAGTCTCAATTCCAAATGGGTTTCTTTAGGTTAAAATTTTGATTAAGACCCCACCAGTATGATGGGAGGGTCCTCATTTTGAATTCCGATAATTCTACTTTTAAATACAAATTATATACTCAATTACTAATTGGTCAAAAATGCAAAAAAAATAGGAAGTAATGATAATAATAATTATATTAACAATAATAATAACAATAATAATAATAATACAAAGAGGAATGGATACGAGACATATATAAATAATAATTATGAAATAAAAAATAAATAAATAAAAATATTTGGTATAAAAATATGATTTTGAAAAATTTCATATAGTGAAGTAAATAAGTACTTACATAGCAAAATACATAACGAAATAAAAATGGAACAATAAGTAAATATAAAATATTTAGTCATGGTATATATGCTTACATGGAGAAATAATAAAATAAGGAATAAACACTAGGATTTATGAGAACATCATGTACCATTGTTGCATTGTTAATGTCATGGTATAGAGAAATATTTTGTATACGAGTATGAGCCCGATGATGGGACTTTTCGAGGAAGCTTGTGAAGGCGAGTTTCATTGGAAAACTTCCTAGGTGAAAATATACTTCCGAGCCCCTCCAATATGATGGGAGGGTTCAGAGAAATATCTTTAATAAAAAGCTTTTACTTGTATTAGGATTTGCATTCATGAAAATGCCATTTTTACTCGCAAACAACTACCCTGATGATGGGAGTTGCTCGTTAAACATGCGAAGGCGGTCTTCTGAGTAATTCTCTAAGTGAGAGGATATCCTCGGATCCCACCAGCATGATGGGCGGATTCGAGAAATATCCTCAATAAAAGGTACTCGTTTGACATTATATGAATTTTATGCCATGCATTTCACAATTTGCATCGCGAGTATGTCAAAATAAAGTATTTTAATAAAATAAGAGATTAAAAATAATAAATATAATAAATATAAAAATAAATAAATAAATAATAATTAAGGAAACAAAAAAATAAAATCAACAAGGTAGGATAATATATGATTAAATGATACCGTTCGTGGAACGGGCGTCATAGGGGTGTTAATCCTTCTCTATGCATAACTGTACTCCCGAACCCAACTCTTAAGAAAATACGTACACCAGTTCATCGTTTTTTCATCAAACCTAAAATCAATTTAGGATTTCGTCAAACAGAACCAATTTAATAGGTGACCAATTGCACCTAGGTAAAAAAGATTGGTGGCAACTCCCTATGTTATCACACATCTAGAGGTCAGGTTCCCAAACCCGCATGTTACGACAGCTTGGTGACTCCACTGGAGAGGAAAGAGAGTCAAGCCATAATTAATCATAGGTTATCCTAAAGCCCTAAATAATGTAGTGTTTCCTTTAAATTTGAGCATCTGTTTTATGCATTATGGTTTTGTGCATTACTTGTTTTATTATCATTATTTTATTATTTTTTTAAGTTGTGGGGAATTTAGGATAGAGGAATGTGAGATTATCCGTCAAAGGTTGGTACGTTCCTTCACACACATGACACATGTTGCATTCATGCATAAGCCTTCTACCCGGGCTTTGTCCTTTGTTAGGAATGAGTTTAGTAGCTACGCTCTCGTGAGGTGATAACTTTCGCATGTGCTAGTGAGCACTCCTACTCAAATTGAACTCAGTCCGTTCGAAGCCTATAATGGGTGAGACCGGGGTGCCTTACTAGTCCGAGTGGACGATAGTGAGGAGCAATTTGAGAACCTTTAGCCTCATTTAAAACCAAAACCCAGCATATAGAAAGCCGTGAGGAGACATCTCATAGGCAGAACCTTACCAAACTTGTCATGAGGAGTATACCCTAATTTAAGACACTAGAAGGAATGAATCTGTCCTATTAGTTTTTTTTAATAAAAAAAATAACACGTGTCAAAGTGATTTAAAAAAAATAAAAAAAAATTCTTTCCTTTTCCATTTTTTTTTTAAAAAATGAACAAGATTTTTTATGTTCTATTTTTTTAGAATATTTTCTCCCTAATTTTATAAGAATAACTTTCTTTATTTTCTCCTAAAAAAAAAGGATAAACATGAAAAAGAGAGAGAATTTTTTTTCTTTCGAAAAAAAGAAAAAAACAATAATATAAAGAAAGGAAAAAAAAAGGAGAGGTATTTTCTTTAAGTGAGGTCTTCTAAAAAAACAAAAAAAAAAAAAGGAAAGTCTTTAGTTCCTTTTGTCCATAAAAATGAGGGAAAATAAAAAGAGAGAAAAACTTCTTCTCTTACAAAAATAAATGAGGAAGGTAAAAAGAGAAAATGATGCTTCTTGTGAAACAGAAAAGAAAAAGAAAATGGTTCTCTATTTAAGCAGCAAGAAGAGAGAACATAAAATGGTTTTTTATTTCTTCCATTTTTTTCAAAAACCACAAAAAGAAAAGGACTTTAGTTTTGTATAAAGTTTTCTACCTCCCACTATACATGATTTCCAATAATATGGTCTTCCATTTCATTTCATACCATCCATGCATCAAGGCATCATAACATTTCATGCATACATGTAAATATCATATTTTCATCTACATGCAATCATTTCATATTTGTTCTAATAAAGAAGAACCCTACAGTGTTGTTAGCTTTGTAGGAAAGAAAATAAATCTTTTTTTGAAAAATTTTTAGTAAAGTTCTAAATTTTTGTTTCTAATTTATTTTGGTTTAGGTCATCATCTAAACCCAAGCTAGGATTGAATGATATGGAACATCAATTGGAAGCAAGGATAAGTGCATTGGAATGCAATCAAGAAGAATTTGGACATGACCTTCGAGAGATGAAAGGATAGATGGCCAAATTGATGGAAATGGTTGAACGTCCCAATGAAGCCAAAGAAAAGCACCCTCCAGAATCCCCATCACTTCAAATCAAACCACACCAGAAGCAATTTCTGAATAGAATTCAATTTGTCCTCGATGAACCCAACACGTTGCTCAGTGGCTCAAGTAAAGATCAAGGTCTAGAAAAAAATTGTAAAAGGGATGGATGAGTTGAACACGCAAATGATTGAGTTAAAAAGTTTCATGACCAAGATGGGATCTCAATATGCTACACAACCCCCAAACAATGGGTTACAACCAAGGTCATATTCTCCACCCACCACTTTTCAACTCGCAAAAATCAATTTGCAGCCAAATTCTTACTCCTGTTCAAGCACTTTTTGACCTTCCTTTCAATAGGCCTTTCAAAGCCAACTATAGGCACAATTATCAGTCACCCCCACTCCTAGCCTAGGCAACCCTAAAAAATAATCCAAAAAGAAAAAACAATTTGACCTTGTACCCGTCACCTATAAAGAACTCTTTTATCAATTAGTTCATTATCATCTTATTGTCCCGGTGCCTTTAGAACCCTTGCGGCCTCCATACCCAAAGTGGTTCAAGTCAGATGCAATATGTGATTATCATGGTGGAGCTATGGGACATTCCATCGAAGTTTGTGATGCCTTCAAGTATCGAGTGCAAACATTAATAGATGCCAAATGGTTCAATCCAACAAAGATGATGGGGCATGGCTGTGGGGAGCACAATTGAGTGTCAAGATGAAAAAAGGATTGATTGTGCTGATTTTTTTAAAAAAAGTTTTTGTTAAAACCTTAGGACATTTTAATTTTTAACTTCTTTTGAATCTTGTAAGAGTAGGTTCATGTTTGTGAAGAATTATGTTAACTTTTGAGACATTTTCTTAAATGTTGTTTTATAAAAAAAAAACCATAAAAAATGAAAAAAGAAAGTTTGTTTGAAATGTAATCGTGTTGGTGCATTATTCATAATCAAGTGTCTTTGTGTTTCAAATCACTTGTCATACATTTAATCATCCCATTATGCATTCAAACATTCTTCGATTTGGATACACATGCATGCATCATTCATCTTCCTTTGTTGCAAGTAGCATCACTTGACTTTACTACATTCCGTGAAAAAAGAAGCAAGATTGTTGTTGATTTTCACGAATAAAAAAAGTTCTTTCTAATTATATATTGTGAAAAAAGAAAAGCTCGAGGGAGCCTACTTACGATTGGCACAATATAGGGGCTTAAGCCAAAATCATGGGAGGTGAACAACCAAATTTGATAAACAAGATGAAAAAGACCCAAGAAGAGATGAGAAAACAACTGGCAAAGCTAATGGAGATAGTGAATGCCAATGAAAAAAGGGTGACTATCGAATGATCTTCAAGTTTTCAAGGATTAAGTCAATCATTGACACAAAGGCAAACTATGCAAATTTCAATGGAAAATCTTTCTAATCAGGTTCCTACACTTGACTTATCAAGTTCGAGAGAAAAATTGAGAATACAACAGAAGTATGATCTTTTAGAAGAGCGCTTTAAAGCCATAGAGGGAATGGATCTCTATGATTCCATTAAGGCAAATGAATTAAGTTTGGTGCCTAATGTGGTTATCCCACCCAAGTTTAAAGTCTTGGAGTTCGAAAAGTATGATGGAACCAATGCCCTAAGGCACATTTGATAATGTATTGCAACAAGATGGTTCCATATGTCCATGATGAGAAATTGCTCATTCATTTTTTTCAAAATAGTTTATAGGGAGCTACGGTTAAATGGTACTTCAAGCTAGAGAAAAATCGTATTTGCACATGGAGAGATTTGGCTGGAGCATTTTTGGGTCAATACATGCATAGGCTAAAAAGCAATTCCTGATCGAATAACCTTCCAAAACATGGAAAGAAACCTTTCTGAAAGTTTCAAGGAGTATGCTTGTAGGTGGAAGGAAGTAGCATCACAAGTCTAACCACCCCTTACTAGTAGAGAATTAAATTCTCTATTTATTGATACTCTTCTTCTTTCATATTACAACAAGTTGGTGGGTAATGCTTCTTCAGATTTTATGAATTTGGTGTTCTTCGTGGGAAGGATTGAATATGGAATAAAAAAGGGAAGGATTATAGACTCTCGAGCAAATGATCCTGTCAAATGAGAATATGGTGTTTTTGATAAAGAAGTTCAAGCAATGGCTTTTGAAAAGAGAAACAAAAGGAAATTTTGCGACATAGAAAGAGATCTTATAGGCGCTCATTCACACCCATCAGCATATTTCCATAATCTACCTCGACCTTTCGCTCAATCATTATTTGCAGAAGCTCCTTTACCTTACATGTCCACTTCAGGTGACCAAGAAATTAATTTGGATTACCTTCAAAGCAACAAGAGAAAGAAAGTCAAAGTATACAATTTATTACCAATGCCCTATGCAGAGCTTTTCCTTTTATTGGTACAAAACTATAAGATCTCCATTATTCCTGCCAAGCCTAGGAAACCTCCTTACCCAAGATGGTATAACCCAAATGTTAAATGTGATTACCATTCTGGGGTTGAAAGTCATTCCACAGAGAATTGCATTGCATTCAAGAACAAAGTTCGAGCTTTAATTGATGTAGACCCAACTAAATTCAACAAACTTGTCAACAACTATAGAAATCAAGGGTGATGGATGCAAGGCTTGGGTTTGGGAACAATTGAGTGGTATGCCAATTCGGGGGCAATCCTTGATCATTTTCTAATCGTGTACATGATTTGAGGGTAGAAACTCTTGGGAATATGGACTTTTGTCTTTTATGCATGATCATGTAATTTGAGATGAGTGATTGTTTAGTTTTCATCATCACATGCTGTCATGAGTTGAATTGAGTTTGAAAATTGCTCAAATTTCTTTTGGTTCTTGTTTATTTATTTTTCTTTCCAAAAGAAAGGAGTTCTTTGAATGTTGGCTATTTTAAAAATAAAGCTCCATACTGCTAGTTTCCAAAATCATACATGGAAAAAAAAAAGAAAAGGTTCTTATAAAATAAATGATGAAAAAAATGTCGAAAGAATTGGTGGTTGCTATTTGCAAATGAACTCATTTTCATAAACATTCTCAAACCATACCTTAAAACACTCTCAATGCCTTAACCAAGTGAATAAAGGTCATTCAAGGGCTAGAATCCAAAAAGAAGCAAAAGCTCTGAAACTTCATCTATCTTATCATTTGACATCTAAAGATGATGGTCTTCGTCTAAGTAATGATCAATGTTATGATAAGGTAAAATTCATCTTTTTCAAAAAAATAAAGAAAATCTTGCACTCTTAGAAAGAATCAAAATTTGGTAATTTGATAAGTGTCAAGACTAGCCAGAGATTCAAATACATCGAAACCACTCAACCTCTTTCAACTGGATCCAAAATGTGAGCTTCTCCACCCATTGCCTAAAGTTGTCCTCCATCCATACTCCAAGGGCAAGATGGTCAGAAAAGGAAAATTTTCCCAATACTTTCAAGACAATCGATTGGTAAAGTAACCTTTGTTTCTCCCTCATTTAAAAATGCTAACAAGAGCAATTTGCAAAATTAAGGATTGAAATGAGATCTCTGAAAGTTTTTGAAAGGGTCACAATTGCTTAAAGTTTGCTTAAGCCTTCGTTTGAGTAGTTGATCGAGGAAGGGCAACCTCAGCGGATCTTTCGTTTTGGAAAATTTGAGTCAAGCTTGGAGTTGAGAGGAAAAAAAAAGAAAGAAAAAAAAGAAAAAAATAAGAGAATGATGAGGAAAGTTGATAGTGACATCATGTACTTAAGATGTTCAAACAATGCTAAATGAAGGAAAAAAAATAAAGAAAAATCAATTTTTGCTCCAAAATTCATCCCTTCTAGGGATTGCTCTTCAAGGCAAGTAACCATATTTGAGATGAGAAACGGCCACGTTTCATTTTCCCATTCACAAATAAGAAATTATCCGATTACTACCCCTTTTGAGCCTATCAAATTTTTTCTAAATGTACCTTAACCAAGGATCACCTCTCATATTGGGGGGGGGGGGGGCAAATATGTATGAGAATCTTGTCTAGGAACATGGAGAATAAAATCTCATCCGAAGAAAGAGGACATGTTATATGAAGAGGCGAATGCAAAATAATTCGAGTTTTAACCCATCAAAAGGAAAAGCAAAAAAAAAAAGAAAAAAAAAGAAAATTGATGGAAAGACATGTTTTAAAGAATAAAAAAATGCCTCAAAAGATTTTCACATGAATGATCTTTGGTTGATCACCCTCAAATACATGTTTTGAGCCTTTTTACCCATTCTATCAGAACCCCTAACCTTAACCTACATTACGCGCTTTTAAAAGTCCATTTTGATCAAATGTAGATGCTTAAATTAAAGAGCTTTCTTCTAAAAAAAGGTATCATAAAATCAAAGAGGCCTTGGCCTCACTTTTTCTTTGCCAAGATTATGCATGTGAATCCATTAATCCATTTTGGATAGAGTTTGAATTTTTTTTCAAGTGCATGGTCGAACGATCAATGAAAAAGAAAAAAAGAAGAAAAAAAAGAAAAAGAGAGAAAAATGAGCTTTATGGTGAAAACCTGAAAAGGTAACCTAGAGCAAAAATGGAAACTTATGAAACCACTTGTGATTTTGACTGATGAGAAGCACGGTAAAGAGATCATTTCAAAGCAACCACAATGCATTGGAGATCCCCAAAATGCCCAAAGATTGTAAAATTCAGGATTTGTCATAAAACTAACGCTGAACTTTGAACCGTTCTCTTTCAAAATAACCTTGCATATCTTAAGTCTCTAAAGCTAGTCTTGACATCTATCAAAATGCCACAAATCATGAGACTAGGAGAGTGTCAAAATTGATTGCGATTTGAAATGAGTCTTTTTGTAAAGAATTTGATTTTCAGAGAGTATAAATTTGAGAAAATCGTGCAACATTTGTGAGCTTAGATGAAGAAACATCGATCTTTCTTGTTCCCATAAAATGGAGAAACCTTTTTGTTACGCAAGACTTTAATTTGTTGAACCCTTCAATTCATGAAGATCAAATTATGATTTGACCCACTCGAGTCATTAAAAATAGTAATCACTGATTTTTAAAGGATTCAAATATCACAGGTTTTTCTAAACTTGGATATTTTATCACTTCAACAAGAAAAGTGTGGAATTGACACATTCTTGCTACAAGATCCAGCTATTTTTCATGAAAATAATTGTGTGGGGCAATTTAGTTATGATTTTGTCAAAATCAAGATGTCTTTGAAAAAAAAGAAAAAGAAGAAAAATGAGAGTCTTTACGACCTTTGTGATGAAAATTCTTCAATCATTGTGAGATAAGACAATTACTTTTGAAAAAGACAAATTCATTTTTCAAAGAAAGAAAGGGTGAGAAAAAAACAATGCATGGAAGCATTGAAACCCAATTTGAATTGGTTATCGTTTGTTGACAAGGAAATTGGCAATTGAACAAGAACATCGTCAAAAGATGCAAAGCCGAGAAAAATGATCTTCCAAGTGAGGAATGTATGGTGCAAAACAAAGGAAAGCAATGCATCATTTGTCCATCATTCAATCATGCATACATGTCCAACCATGCACATGACCATGCATCATCAAAATTGAAAATTTTCAAACAAATGTCAAGACTAATGCAGTTTTCAAGCAATTAAGTGAAGAAAGATTTAAGTCTTAAGCCCAATTTAACTAGCATCCGAGATGTTTAAGCCTAGTTATGTCGGCACAAAAGATAATTCAGCCCAATTTAACTAACATCCGACATGTTTAAGCCTAGTTATTTTGGCACAAAAGATGATTAAGCCCAATTTACCTGGCATCCAAGATGTTTAAGCCCAGTTATATTGACACAAAGATGTTTAAGCCCAATTTACCTGGCATCCAAGATGTATAAGTCCAGTTACATTGGCACAAAAATAGTTTCAGCCCAATTTATCGAGCATCCAAGATGTTTAAGCCCAGTTATATTGGCTCCGAGATATTTAAGCCCAATTTAGCTAGCATCCAAGACGTTTAAGCCCAGTTATCTTGGCAAGAGAGAATTTAAGTTACGCATCCTCGTTTTGAGATGAGGAACAACTTTTTCTTTTAAAACCTCCGAGTACATTCCAAAACCTCTGGGTAATTAGTTTCAAGATTTCTTCAAAGTTACGTAGCCTCATTTTAAGATGAGGAACAACTTTTTCTTCTAAAACCTCCGAGTACATCATTAAAACCTCCGGGTACATTCCTAAAACCTCCGTGTACATTCCAAAACCTCCAAGTAATTAGTTTCAAGATTTCTTCAAAGTTACGTGGCCTCATTTTGAGATGAGGAAAACCTTTTCTTCTAAAACCTCTAGGTACATTCTCCAAAACCTCTGGGTAATTAGCTTCAAGATTCTTTTTAAGTTACATAGCCTCTTTTTGAGATAAGGAGCTTTTTTTATTATTAAAAAAGAAAACAAAAGAAGAGACTCAATCTGGTCCAAGGAAGGTGTCTAAATCTTTGCACTATTCTTGATTCTCAAGAATGTACAAGATGGGCAACTATAGACACCTATTTAAAAAAATAAAAAAAATAAAGAATAATGAAATAAAAAACTAAAAAATAAAAAATGATAAATAAATTTAAAATAATAATAAAAAACAAAAAAAAAAGAAACAGGGAAATGACTAAGCGTACGCTCAGCCATCCCTCCCTAGTAAACATGGTAGAGCATTTAATGCTCCTAAAAAGGGAAGAATGGGGCTTCGGCTACCAATTCCCTAGCGCTAGAGCCTCCACCTCAAGATTGTCCAAAATTTTGGATAATCCAACCTTTGAAGAAGGATCTGAAAGCTATGGAAAAGGGGGGGCAACAACAAAAAACAAAAAAAAACCTTTAAAACAAACACCCAAAAATCCTACTCTAGCAACGAAAAAGCAACCAAAAATAAAAAAGTCCCTAGTTTTCTCTAATAGCTAACCAACCAAAATAGCCATAAAAAATATAAATAAAATAAAATATATACAATGGAGAGTGAGAGAAACAGAGTAATTTTGAGTTTTTTTTTTTTATTTGGGTTTCGAGGGGGAGATCTTTATTTTTTTTTTTGGTTTTTAGGTTGAAGTTTTCAAAAAGGGTAGCTGTCGTGTGTTTAGAAGAGAGATTAAGGGGTTTAAGCCACCGGTTAGAGGTAGGATGAGAGAAAGTGAGTGGTGTAGAAGAAAGAAGAGTGAGCGGCACGGTAGAGGAGAAAAGAAAAAAGAAGAAAGAGAGAAAGTGAGAAAGTGAAGGAAAGAAAGAGGGAAATGGCACTAACGAGGAAGGAAAAAGAGAGAGAGAAGGGTGACGTCAGGAAGAAGAAAGAGGGAAAGAAGAGCTACGGGCCAAGACAAAAAGAAAGAAAAAAGAAAAAGAAGGAAAAATAAGAAAAAAGAAGAAAATGAGAAGAAAAGAAAAAATAGCACCAAACGATGCGGTTGGAGTGCAAATTGGTGGACCTAAGGGAGCAGGCCTAGTGTAGTGCATTTGGGCTTTCTATGGATCTTTGAGCTGGGCTAATCACAGCCCAGAAAGGTATAACCTTCCCTCTTGATTTGAGCTTGTTTTAATTGATTTTGGGTCTAGCCCATTTTGCCTAATTAAAATGTAATTTTGGTTTAATTTTAGACCATTTTAGGAAAATAGGTTAGGTGAATTAGCAAAATAAAAAATATATTTATGATCAGTATTTATAATTAGGAAAGTTCCAAGGTTTGGTCTAAAAAGTCAATAAATAAATAAATGAAAATAAAATAAAAAGAATAAGACTTAGCATGAAATTATTAAGTATAAAACTATGATGTTTGATTTCAAATCAATACCGATGATACGATGTTTGTTCGGAATGCGAGAAGTCACAATTCCAAATGGGTTTTCTTAGGTTAAGGATTTTGATTAAGACCCCACCAGTATGATGGGGGGTCCTAATTTTGAATTTCGATGATTTTACTTTTAAATACAAATTATATACTCAATTACTAATTGGTCAAAAATGCAAAAAAAATAGAAAATAATGATAATAATAAGTATATTAACAATAATAACAAAGAGTAATGGATAAGAGACATATATAAATAATTATTATGAAATAAAAAATAAATAAAATAAAAATATTTGGTCTAAAAATATGATTTTGAAAAATTTCATATAGTGAAGTAAATAAGTACTTACATAGCAAAATACATAACGAAATAAAAATGGAACAATAAGTAAATATAAAATATTTAGTCATGGTATATATGCTCACATGGAGAAATAATAAAATAAAGAATAAACGATAGGATTTATGAGTACATCATGTACCATTGTTGCATTATTAAATGTCATGGCATATATAAATATTCTGTATACGAGTATAAGCCCGATGATGAGACTTTTTGTGGAAGCTTGTGAAGGCGAGTTTCATTGGAAAACTTCCTAGGTGAACAGATACTTTCGAGCCCCACCAGTACGATGGGAGGGTTCGGAGAAATATCTTTAATAAAAAGTTTTTGCTCGTATTAGGATTTGCATTCATGAAAATGCTATTTCTACTCGCAAACAACTATCCCGATGATGGGATTTACTCGTTAAACTTGCAAAGGCGAGTCTTCCAAGTAATTCTCTAGGTGAGAGCATATCCTCGGATCCCACCAACATGATGGGAGGATTCAAGAAATATCCTTAATAAAAGGTACTTGTTTGACATTATCTGAATTTTATGCCATGCATTTCACAATATGCATCATGGGTACGTCACAATAAAGTATTTTAATAAAATAAAAGATTAAAATAAAAAAATAATAATTAAGAAAACACAACAATAAAATCAATAGGGTAGGATAATATATGGTAAAATGGTAACGTTTGTGGAACGAGCGTAATAGGGGTGTTAATCTTTCTCTGTACATAATCGCACTCCTGAACCTTAATAAAATACTTAGACCAGTTCATCGTTTTTTTTATGAACCTAAAATAAATTTAGGATTTCGTCAAACAGAAGCAATTTAATAGGTGACCAATCACACCTAGGTAAAAAAGATTGGTGGCGACTCCCTATGTTATCACACATCTAGTGGTTGGGTTCCCAGACCTGCACATTACGACAATATCCTGAAAAAATCAAAGACTAAATTAGGATAAAATATTTTGTCTAACGTTACAGAACATTTATAACGGCAAAATGTGAATCAAATACTAATTCTTTTTTCACAATAAAAAGACTAAGTCAAGGTAAGGTAAAAAAATTAAATTGACCACCAAGGTAAAAAATATCACTTGGCAATGTGGGACATTGAAACTTTATGAAATATGCTTATTTTTCCAACAATCCCCCACATATTTCATAAAGTTTCATAGGAAGTTTTGTTGGATAAAATTTCAATTGAGTGTAATGCATCGTGACTAGTGCTTTTTAAGCTATGAACTAGCCCTAGAGAGAATGAAATATAAATCACAGAATTTTGATGAAGTTTGTAACTTCTATGAACCAAAATTCTTTACTTGAGATATAGCTTTCATCAATTACATTACACCCTCACAATTTCTGCTGCTCAACGCGATTTTGCGCTAATAGGCAATGCTCGTGCCTGGTTATTCATAAATGCTCTAGAGAATTGCCACACTTCTCATAGGAGCAGCCCCACTCCATACTTCTGTAGGTTGATTCCATCAAGTGTATACTACAATATAATATATGTCACGACCCGGAACTCCCATCGAGCCCGTGACAACCGCCGCGACGTCTCAATTTACATTCATTACCCAGAATGTCAACCGAGACCCCGCAAGGCTTTAATATCAGCTTCTCATTTCCCCTGTGGGTAGCTGTTTCCAAATACCACATTTTAAAAGATTTTAAACTGTTTCCAACTTAAACAAATGAAATAATAATTTCCGTCTCACAGGGGTATTTTTGTCATTTATCCCAAAAATAAAAAAAAATCATCTAAAAATATAGTATGTAAGTGGAAAACACATATTTCTTAATCAAAAATAATTTTGGATGTCTAAAACATTCGTTTAAAATGGAATTATGACTGTTATAATAAAATAAAAATATTCAATAAAATATTCAATTTTCACATAAAACGATATTTTAAGAACACTGCATAAATAATTTTTATAGCGTAAAAGCAAAATAAATTCTTACATACCGTAATACAGATAACCAAAGTACAGAATTTAATTTACAGTGACACGTGGGCCCCCGAATGACCAAAAGTATAAAAAGAAATGAACCTACAGTCTTTGGATGTGGCAAGTTCAACTGTAATCCTCGCCGATATCAGTTATCTACAATCTATTCTGAACCTGAAATGGGTGGAAATGAGGGTGGTGAGATTATAAAATCCCAGTGAGTAAACAAACATCACTCAAAATATCTAAAGTCGAGTAAAAGGAGACTATTAAAACATTTCATCAAACTGTAATTTATCATCTTTCAACTTATTTCAACCAAATGAAATCAATTTATTTAAAGCAAGTAATCAGTATGGCTTATGAATTTCTTAAAAAGCTTGGCTCATGCCAAAAATTATTATCATACTCAGTTATTTGGGATACCTTGGCCGAGGGCTATCCCAACTGAGTCCACCAAGGCTATTAGAAAGTCATGTTTTTATTTTGAAAACATAGCCATTCCTTGACGTTGGCCGAGTTCCCCTTCACGAGGTGGTTTGGCGTGAAGTGAACTCTAAAAGTTATACCTCAGGAGTTACCCTACTCGCCTCTCCAACCGAGGTAAAAATATAACAGGATTCCGTGCCCCTCTAATAGGCTAGTCCACAGAATCCAGCCCACTGCAGCAGGTCAAACCCACCATACAATAAAATTTTGACAGCATGACAGGGCTAATATATTACTACCCAGCTTGCAAGGGTAAAATAAAGCAATTCATATAATTCATAAAAACACAGCCCAGCCAGTCATGCCAATACAATAACATAAGCCATTAATTCAATTTTAAATTTACAACATATCAGTGGTCTCCAATTACTCTATTTGCAAAATCGTTATTTCGTTTCAAGACAATTTATAAAATATTTTCATTTAAACTCATTTTGTTTACAAAACATAAAAATTTACCATTTGAACTCATTTTCATAAAATTCACCAAAACCGAATAAAAACATACTTTAGATAATTAAAATGATGGTAAGGTTACTCACCGTGTCTAGAGTGAGGATTTTCGAAATACTCAGACTATTGGTCCTCGGGTGCAATTCCCTTGCCTTTATTAGAGGACTCACCACCTTGACACAGTACAAAATCGAGAAATTCACCACATTGGTACTAAATTGAAATTAAACTAATTTAGACTACTAATGCTTGATATGGAATGCAAAAATGTCTAAATTTTTGCCTAAATGCGGTGTTAGCCTATTTCGGTCTTTTACCCGATAAATTGATATACGCGTCCGTTTAAACTCCAAATTAATTTTTTTCAGTTTCTATACCTCAATTGCACCCAAATTGACTTAATGTCCCTCAGTGTGGTGCAAATTATCAGTCCCGATAACAAATTACGAAAATACGCCTAGTGGGTAAAAATTTGTATTTTTGCTCCGAAAATTTCCATTATTTTTCTAGGCTCATAATTCATCATTATTCATCATAATTCCTCAAATAACCATCAAGATCAGCAGCCAATATTCCCCTAGAAAATTCAGCATAATGGGTTTCAATGGGAGAAAATTATATTTCTAGCTTATTTTTGCTATATTTCAATATAACTTAACTAAAATCACTTAATTCAATTAAAATCAACCAAAAATCAAGCTCAAAACTCATCCATGGAGGTTTGGCCAGCATGGGTGTCCATACCCACTTTCTAATTTTGCATGGAAATGAGAAAAAAATGCATGGGTAGTGAAAATCACAAGGAAAATCAATGAAATTTACCTTTTTAATGCTTGATTTCTTGATTTCTCTTGATTTTCTCCAAATTTTTCAGGTAGGATTCTTGTTTTTTTTTTCCCTTTTCTCCCCTGGTTTGGACAGCTGAAGAAGATGAGAATTCCGGAATTTTTACCTTTTTAAAGGCTAAAATAATATAATATTATTTTATTCATTTTTTTAATGTTTTATTAATTCCTTAAATTCTAGCCATCCATTTGTTTCCAAATTTTCACCATACACTTGTCCCACATATCCATAGCTTAGGTAAAATTCTCAGACTTATCCAAAGTCTTGGTGGAGTAATTTTTGAAATTTACACTTTTACCCCCGTAAAAGTCAAAAATTACATTTTTGCCCCAAAAATTGAAAAATTGCCCATAGACATATTTTTCATCCCTTATACTCATACCATTCTCCAATTTGTCAAATTTGATCTAAATTCTCTCAAAATCTCAAATTTTGTCCGCGAGTGGCAAAATTACGATTTTGCCCCTACACTCTAGAAATCACTGGAATTAAACTTTTTCACTGCCAAACCCTCAAATTATACTCCAATACTCAAATCATACTCCAATAAGTCAAATGGGGCTAAAAAAATTCTTTTCTAAAAATTCCCATTGTGTCCTTGGGTGGCAAATGACCATTTTGCCCCTGGACAGTAAAAATTCTAGTTTGACTTCAAATTGATCCTCGAACTCCAAATCACCATATTAAACCATTCTGGGACTTTAATATTCTTAATTTCATTTTAAATTCTCTATTTGATTTAGTTCGAGACTTAAATTAACTTAATTGTACCATTTGGTACATTGTCGTCTTTTAACGATTTTTCTTTCAGGGCTTTCCAAGTATGCAAGCATATTGTCAATCATATGAATGACATGGAAAGTATTTTATAAGATCGGGCTTGACAATATACTACCTATAAGGGATATGGAATGCATTAAGAGTTTAACTCAACCTCTCTTGCATTATAGTTTTGCACTATTCACACACCATATGAGGGATAATTATTTTAATAATGTATTAATTTATCAACAAATAACTTGTTATTACCCATATGAACCTAATTCATGGGATCTCTAATCACATCAGTTGCTTTACCATTATTTGTTGATTTCCTCCATTGGCTTAAGTCCCATTCCCCTCGATGTAGCATTAATTAATTCTCTTCTCAAGAGTTTAGTCAAAAAATCGACCAAATTTGGCACTGACTTCACATAATTAATGGATGTAATTCCAACTCTATGCAGCTGCTTTACTACATCATGTCTCAAACAAATGTGTCTATTTTTACCATTGAAAGTTTTATTCTTCACAATGACTATTGCCGCTTGGCAATCACAATACATAGACACAGACGGTGTTGGTTTCATTCCAACAGAATATCTGCTAAGAGGTTTCTCAACCACTCAGCCTCATTGCCAACCAACTTTAAAGCTACAAATTCTGAATCCATTGTAGATTTAGCAATTATTGTTAGTTTGACTAATTTCCAAGTTATAGCACCCCCACCAAGGGTGAATATATAACCCCTTGTGGATTTTGTCTCATCTGAATCTGAGATCCAATTAGCATCATTGTATCCTTTTAATACAATGGAAAATCCATTATATAAAATACCATAATTTATGGTACCTCTCAAATATTTTATTATTTTGCTCAAGATAGTCCAATGATCTCAATCGAGACTTTGTGTATATCTATTCAATCTATATATAGCATAAGCTATATCAAATCGAGTACAATTTATCAAATGCATCAGACTCCCAATAATCTGTGCATACTCAGACTAAGTCATACTATCACCTCTCTTTTTTTTCTCTCATCAGCAAAGTGATGTATTTGCCAACATGATTCATATAGCATTTAAACCATTAATAAAGGTTACAATTGAGTCATGCAACATAAGAAATCTCTTTTAATAAAACTGAATCTGACTGGTCGTGGCAGTTAAATGTTAACGCAACATGGTATTAGCTCATAATTAGCTAAAAGGCATAAATCATAACGTATAATGAAAGTAAGATGAGCATAAAACATTTTCAGCCATGATCACCAGTCAAAACCAACATTATCCAATAACGTTTAAAACATCAAATAAGCAAAGCATACTAGCTCTTGGGTAGGTTTAAATAAACTCATGGGTCCCTTCCACGTAATCCAAATAACTTGGGACAGTATATATATCATTTAAAACAAGTTAGCCCCTTGCTAAAATTCATCAATTCTGAAAATCATTTCATGTATATACAATTTAACAATGTTGTCAAAACTTTTCAAATACAAAATTTTATTCCAAAGTAGCATGCACCTTTTAAAAATAGAATGATATTGAAATGCTCTTTAAATCATACCATAACAATTATAAACATTAACGTTGTCGAACATTTAAAACAATAATGTGCACCTGTCAAGCTCAATATTTCATGCCATTTATGCATAATAAGCAAGTACATTTCCTATACCATTTACACATTTCTAAACAAAGTAAAAATATCATAAAATGGTCACTCTATGGCACTAGAAATAAGAATTCAATTTTTGAAATAAATATTAAAGATCAAGTCAGATTAAAGGGCTTGTTTCCTAGCTTTGTAAATTACAATATATAGTAATATATATATATATATATATATATATATATATATAATAACGATATCCTTTCAAATCTATTTTAAATAAATTTTAACAACCATGTTCAACCGTAATAAAAATCATCAAAGCCATGCTTCCTTTCATTCTAACCATACGCACCATAATATATATATATATATATATATATATATATATATATATATATATATTATTGACATTGCAAAATGCACATAATTTGAAGGAGTAAACTGTGAAAATACAAATTAAAAGATTGTAACTTTACAACAGCAATAATGCAAAGTTAATAATGAGGTAAAGCAATTTTAAACAATTCCTTAGTCCCGCTTGAATAATATTCTATATCTATTCCAAGATAATCTAACTTTCATTCCACCAAATGTACCTTAAAACATGCAAACTTTCATCCTCATAAAAAACATCACATAAAATAAATAATTAATTCTATTGATTTTTAATAAATAAAAAAATAACAACCAAACAGAAGTTTAGTTTAGGCAAATCAAATTTATAAACAGCACAATAGCCAAAGTGACACTAACCAAAAAGGTTTCCTGTTAAGTTTTTGAAATCTACTTTTTCAAGTCAAAGCAACAAGTCAGCTACTTCATTTTTCTAGGGCACAAATATACTATCAATAAAAAAAGGATTCGGTGTAACTATTTTAATTCCCTTCAATTGTATGCCCAATTGAATGACAAGTGTCGTTCAATTGGATGCTTTGCTTTTTTTATTTTTTTTATTTTCTAGCATCCAAACAACGCCGTTTTGAGTTTGTCAAGTGCTGTTCTCTGCTCCTTTGTTTGATTGAAACGATGCCATTTTGTCTTGTGGTGTGGTTAGATTGTTTTTTCATGTCATTAGCTGAGGACGGCAAATCATTTTTTTTTTGTTCCATTTACGTCCAAGGAAAAGACAAGAAGAATAGGAAGCGAATCATTTTAGGTTTTTTTTTTCATTTGTATCCAACGAAAGGACAAGAACAATAGGAAGATATGGACAGTTAGAAGTTATTGATAGAAGAAATAGGGAAGATAAAAAAAGTTGAAAAGGAAGGGATGAAGAGAGGTAGTGGTTGAAAGGTTTAACGGAAGCAAAGGAGAAAGGAATACGAATTAGGAAAAAATGGTTGTATAAACATTGGGTTTTTTGTTGTGAGGTTCATTGGTTGTTTTCGGTCCGATGATGGGGAAAGAAAGGTGCGTCGATTGTTTTTGGTTCATTGTGATGGTTTTTATGACAAGCCGTGGGTTGAGTTAGATTGTTGGCGTTTTGTTACGTTTTAAGGAGTCAACACAAGCAGTGTTGAAGGGCTTAACAGAAGGGGTGGCAAAAGACAAAGTAATTAAAAAAATTGATAGTTGAATAAGCATTAGGTTTCTTGTTTTGAGGTTCGTCCATTGTTTTTGGTCGGATAATGGGGAAAGGTAGGGCAATCGATTATTTTTGGTTGATTGCAATGCTTGGTAGGAGGAGTGGATGGGTTGGGCTAGGCTGTTAGGGTCTTGTTAGCTTTTGAAACTGTGTTGTTTTGATCATTGGAAATAAGAAAAGGATAAAGTATATGCAGATTTATACGCTCTTGCTTGGTCATGTCGATTGTCAGTTAGCTTGACTTTTTTGTCTAACTTTTATGTTAATGTAGGGACTGCTATTGACCGGTTATTTGAGTTTGTCCCACTATTTTCCAATTCTTTGAATTCTTTTACCTTTTTGTATTATAAATATTATGCTTATTTCTTTTTGTTTGTAAAAGACACATTTAGCTTTTAGAACACTCTTTGCTTTTTTTGGTTTATTTACATTCTGGTGTTTGGTTTTTGTTTATTTCACCAATCTCGAAAGGTTCTATTTTTTTCTTATTATTGTTTTTTGTTCTTGATTCATTATCAATGGTCTAATTTTTTTGTTTTGTTATTATAGTCAGATTGTTTTTATTTGTAACACAAACGTTTGCTTTCTCTAATTCTCTTACCTACTTTTCGTTTGTGTATGTTCTGTTGTTTGATTTTTCTGTATTCCATTAGTTTGCAAAGATTGTACTTTTTTCTTATTATTCTTTTTTCTTCTTGACTAATTATTAGTGATTCATTTTTTTTCTTTCAATAGTTTAACCTTAGTTTATATTTTGTTTCTTCTGTGTGCATATAACAGTAAGTTTTACAACATGCAAGCTGCAAGAATACTTTATTTTGTTTAAGTTAATTTCTCTATCATGGTTTGATTGTTCTTTAACTAATAACGAGACCTCTATTTTTTTTAGTATTTTATTGTTTTGATTATTTCATATAATTTTGATATTCATCAGTTTCATGATAAGATATTTCAATGTGAAGTGTTTAAGAATTTTTTTTATTATTTTGCTTTCTTTTATTCTATCACTTTTCAAGTATTTATTTTTTTTTTTTGAAATGACAAAGATTTGTATTGATCATAAAGCTATACAGCCAAATACATACAGGCAACACACACTATAGGTGCCAACCCCTGTACAAAACTGCAGGGAATAAAAAAACTTGCAGCATCCCACCCCTTTTCCCACAGAGACCACACAGTACCCAAAAACAAAACAACCTAATTTCCCAATTAAAAAGACACAGGAAAACAAATTAGCTATCAAC
This sequence comes from Theobroma cacao, assembly GCF_053813885.1. NCBI lineage: Eukaryota > Viridiplantae > Streptophyta > Magnoliopsida > Malvales > Malvaceae > Theobroma > Theobroma cacao. Next base: position 4,591,826 of record NC_142643.1, read on the forward strand.
AAAAGAACCTAGCAATAACAAAAAGATTTTGTTGTTGACAAACACAAAAACATTAACAATCCAACCGCCCCCTATCATGCTTAACTGCATACAATCTCTTTCTTACTAATGCTCCTTAGTCTTTGCATCAGTACCCTTTATCTAATCGGATCCTCTGCCTTTTGCACCTCAACTTTCGCTAGATTATCAACTGCTTCATTCCTGGATCTCAGAATCTGTTGCAAACTACATCCATTTACCTTCTTTTCTAATGCTTCAATCTACATTACAATACCTCTGAACTTCCACAAAGCCCCTTCAGGTTGCAAACTTCATTTAATAGCATTATGAGAATCACTTTCAATAATCAAATCATACCTTTTCAACCAACTTGATGCAGAAAAAAGCTGAAACACATATCTGACAGCAAGGAGTTCAATAACATTTGATGTTGTAACACCATCGATTTAAAAAATAACATAAACATGTTACCTTCATTTTCTTCGGGAATTCTCTCCTTGATAGTTACCTCATCTCTTTTCTTTTCAAGTATCTATTGCTATATTCTGTAGCTTTCAACTGTGTGTTTGATGCATTGTACTCTTTCTTTTACTTATGATTATCATGCAATTTACATTGGGCTTATTGTCAACATTTTGAAATATTTGTTAGCTCATTTTCATGTACGCTTTTGTTGTTACAACTAGAGTTATTGTTGAAGTATATCATTCAAATATTTAATGACCTTTTCTTTGAGAAAATCTGTTAAGAGTGAGTTTCAATTATTTATTGATTCTTTATTCCTTATTCTGTTTTTTTAACTAATATAAATTAAGTGTTTCATTGTGTTGCTGTTTGATTAGTTTCACAATAAGTATTTTATGATTATTTTTGTGTATTATTTCTTCATTAGTAAATCTTTTTCTCTATGATTTATCTTTTACAATGATCACTGTATATGAAGTTCGTTTTGTAATTAAGTGTTTGTTTTGTTGTTGGCATACAAGTATAGACGTCAAATACTATTTAAATAATAATGATGACTATATACTTTTTTCCATCAATTTTTGTAACATGAGTATCGTATAATTTTTGTTACATATGTTTTGTGTGTTTCATACAAATATCTTGAGAATCATAAATAATGTTAATTAATTTATGTAACAAATATTTAATATATATTGTATATTGTACAAATATAATGTCGAATGAACATGTGAGGAAAAGAGGAAGATATAAAGAAGTTAGTCAATTTGTGAAATTTCCTGTTGGTTCATCAAATAATCTTTTTTATGTACCTTTTGTTGAAAACTCAACTTTGACATTTTCTATGGAAGAATATCCTGTTACAAGTAATAGTCATGTCATAAAAACTGCTAACAGAGTAGGTGGTCAGAATTAGTTAAACAGTAGTAATTCAAGTTATTATCAACATAATACTGAGACATCTTATTTTCATTTTGAAAATCTATATGATGTTTCAATTATTGGTCATGAATCTATACAGTCTTTAGGAACATGTGATTTTTAAATCTATATGATGTACCTATTATGGATGATCAGTTTATGACAAGTGTTTTCTCAAGGAGAATTCGAAAAGCAAAACTTGATGTTCATGGTATATGCATAACTTTAATAATTGTTAGGTCATGGTATACTGTTCATCTACAATTATCCAACCAATTTTTTGTTCAAATATTGTTTATCAATCTATATTTTTTGGTTCTGTGAGAAAGATAAAGGCCATGATAGGATTGTCTCTTTTGGAGTTATACGACATGAACAAATAAATGAAAGGTCAAACCAATTAACGGTTACTGTACATACAAGTAATGTTTGAATTCTAATATGCTCTCTGTACTTTGTAAATGTTAAGTTTGTAGTTTATGTAACATATTATTTACTCTTACTTACATAATAGGAAAATTGTATTCAACATTTAACTTTGGTGGACCAACCTGCTTTTGTCCCTTTTGTGATGCTATAATGTGGTATGAAAAGTTGATACAACTCAAGTAACAACTTTTTGTACATTTACATTATGCTGTCAACAAGGTACAGTTCGATTATCTTCATTTAATCATACACCACATTTCTTAGATGTTTTGCTAGATTACAAAGGAGATAGTAGAAGTACTAAATTTAGAGAAAACATTAGTATTTACAACTCTATGTTTCAATTTACCTCTATCGGTGGTAGAATAGATAATAGCATAAATAGTAGTGTTAGACCATATATATTTAGGATTAATGGGCAAAATCATCATCGTATTGGTTCCTTACTTCCTACAATAGGACACAAACCTAAGTTTGCACAATTATATATATATGATACTGATAACGAGATATCAAATAGAATGTCTATTTTTGCACATGAAAATACCAATAATATGATATATAAGTGTATAGTAGAAGGTTTAATCAAGATACTTGATGAGACTAATGAAATAGTTAAAGTCTTTAGACAAGTATGAGATCGGTCTAAAGAATCTAATAATATTAGAATTCAGCTTAAATTACTCGAAGCACAGAATAACCAAGACAAAACTTATGCCACTCCTACTGGATCAGAACTTGCAAGATTGATTGTTAGAGATACAGGAGCATCTGACAATTATCGTGACATTATAGTTGAGCATCAAACTAATGGACTTAAGTGAATAAGTGAGCTTCATCCTTATTTTATGGCAATGCAGTATCCTATTTTGTTTCCATATGGAGAAGATGGATATAGATTGGATATAAATTATGTTGACTCTCCCGTCAAAAAGAGACTGAAAAGAAAACAGATTTCAATGAAAGAATATTATGCTTATGTTATTCAGCAATGAAGTCCAAACAAAAGTACATTGCTTAGAGGTGGTAGGCTCTTTCAGCAGTTTATTGTTGGCACATTTTGTGCAATAGAAGAAATGAGATTACAGTTTGTTAGAAATAATCAAAAAACTTTAAGGGCTGAGGTATATAAAGGATTGAAAGATGTTGTGTCAAGAGGTGATCTACAATGTAATGCAGTTGGAAAACACGTAATATTACCTACAACGTTTATTGGAAGTGCATGCTACCTATTCCAAAATTATCAAGATGCAATGGCAATTTGTCGACACTATGGCTATCCAGATTTGTTCATAACATTTACCTGCAATGCAAAATGGTCAGAAATCAATGAAGCTTTATGTATGATTGATGGCCAATAGGCACAAGACAGACCTGATATAGTTTCAAGAGTATTCAAATTAAAGCTTCAGTACTTCATGGACGATCTAATTGAAAACAAGCATTTTGGACCAATTTCAGCAAGTAAAATTTTTCTGTATATTGTAGTTTGTTACAATATTGATTTAATTGTCAATGTTTGTTTTTATTTTCAATTATATGATACTTATAATTTTAATGTTTTTCTATCTTTCTGTTTACTTTAATGTTTTGTAGTTACATATACAATTGAATTTCAAAAACGTGGTCTTCCACATGTTCACATACTGCTTTGGCTAGAATCTACTGCAAAGTGTAAGAATGAACAAGATGTGAACAGAATAATATCAGCTGAAATTCCAAACAAAGAACTTTATCCAATCGGGTATGAAGCTGTTTCAAATTTTATGATGCATGAACCATATGGTATGTTCAATCCTTCTTCTCCATGTATGGTTAGAGGTAAATGTTCAAAGTTCTTCCCAAAACAATATTAGTCAGAAACTATACTTAATGAAGATAAGTTTGTTCACTATAGAATAAGATAAATAATTGATAAATCATGTATTGTTGTTAAGAATAATGTCGAATTGGATAACAAATTTGTTGTGGCTCATTATGTTGATTTGGTTGTTAATTATCAGGCTCATATTAATGTAGAACTTTGTAGTAGATCAAAAGCTATTAAATATCTATTCAGATATATTAACAACGGTCCAAACAGAGCTAAGGCAATCATTCTCAATAGTAATTTAAATAGTAGCATAGAACAACAAGAATTACCAAACTGTTTTGATGAAATTAAAGCATACTTGGATTGTAGATACTTATCATCCTATGAATCGTGTTGGAGAATGTTTACATTTGATATACATCATCATTAACTAGCAGTTGAAAAATTAGTGATTCATTTACCAGATCAACAAAATATATGCTTCAATGATACTAATAATTTGTATGGAGTGATCCACTGGCCTGATGTCACAAAAACAATGTTCACAGAATGGATGAAAACAAACCAATTGTGAGACCTTGACCTTTATAGACTCATAGATGGAAGTATACGCGATATCCCTTATCAGGGGTAATTTCGTCATTTCCTTAGCAAACCCATAAAAGTAAGTTTTAAACAATATTATGTCCTAAATAGGCCTAAGGCATAAATGAATGATGAAAATATGGATAAAATGACAAGGAAATAAAAATTTTGATGATTTTCATGGTAGTGGCAAAATGGTCATTTTTCACCTCGGGTCAAAATTTTTAAGTTTTCATGAACCCGAACATTTCTAGACCATTATGGACCTTGTCCTAGTGTCAAAGGAGTAAAGAGATTGCCTAAAAGATTGAAGGAGAATAAACTAATTTGTGAAGGGGCATTTTGGTAATTTAAGTGGAGTGGATAAGCTTGGGCTATAAATATCTCTTTCTTCCAACAACTTCTACATTCTTCAGTAGCTTTTCTTCTTCTTCTTCTTCTTCTTCTTCTTCTTCTTCTTCTTCCATTTCACGTTGCTTCCCAACCTCCATGGAAGCTTGATATAAAGCTCTATAATCTCTCTCAAAATAGTTCCAAATTTTTATGCTTTTGGTGCACCCTTTCATAAACCCTTGTGCTCTTCCACTCTCACTCTTTAAAACCCTTGAAAAACCTTGTTTCCATACTCTCTCTCTAGTTAAGCATTTTAGAGAGAGAAAGAGAAAGCTTATTTAATAGCTTGAAAGTTTTTGGAAAGAATTTCAAGCACAAAGCTACCAAGGTGAATAGTAAATTATAGTTGAAATTTTAGTGTTGAGAATGACTAGAGATTTGATTTATGAATACTTTGTAGTTGAGATTGTTAAATCACTTTAGAGTGATAAGATAGTGAAAATGGATAGCCATTTAAATGGCAATTGAAAGCTAGTTAAGAGATAGCTTTTAGGGTTTATAGTATGTGAATTAACACAATGGTGATGTTAATGTGATGATAGGTTCCAACAAAGCCACACTGTCCCAATTGGACCATTAGTGAAGTTAGAGTTGGTTAAAGGCTCAACAAATACCGGTGAGTGGACTTGCATTTCAAACTTGTTTTGGGGAATGTGAATGATTTTATCCAACTTGTCTTTGAAAATGTGTGCTAGGGAATAAGCCTTGATTAAATGTTTTTGATATTGTGAAATGGAAAACGTGTAGAAGGATGCATCCTTGTGTTTATTATTATGTTGGTATGTATGTATATACCTTTTGAATATGTGCTGTGTATTGATGAATGATGATGGGTGATGATGTTAAGGTGGGTGAGTAGGGAGTGCACACATGATGATGATAGAGTGTGTGAGTAGGGAGTGCACACATGATGATGATGATGATGATGTATGTATATGAAAATGTGTGTGTGATATAAAGTTCATAATATGGTATATGGATGAAATGCATGTGAAATTTTACATGTGAAACTTTGGGAAATTATATGAGTTTCATGTTGTGTTGGTCATGTGAATAGGGTGGTCTTTGCATGAGGAAAAAGGGGATTTTTGCTAGTGCCTTGTTTCTCACTGCAACGAGAAACTCTCGGGTTTGATGGCCTTCACCAGAACTGGTTCTCACTGCAACGAGAAAGTTACTGTAGCTTCTCGCTGTAGTGAGAAACCTTCTGTCCATTTTGCTATCTTGTGGGTTTTTGTCATATTTTTCCATTTCATTTATACCCTAGTGGAACATGGACTTCCAACATGTTTGGGGATTATCTAACTAAGTTTGGAATGAGGAAATTTTGAGAGAAACCCTCATTCGACTAATAACTTGAATTTCTAACTTCGTTGCAGCGAGAATGCCTTCCCGCTGCAGCGAGGACCCGTCGTTTACTTGACTTGATTTGCATGATTGCTATTAAAGTTTTTACTCTCCAAATCCTTTGTTGAGCATGGATTTTTTTTGTAAAGTATTTACTTATGTGGGGTTTACATGAGGGGTTTAATAAGAACTAAAATAAATTGCATTGTTTTGAAAAATAAATGCATTATGATTTTATTAAACATTCTTTATTGTTTACTTGTTCCCTTCCTTGTTCACTCACTGGGTTTATACTCACCATTTTCAACTTCATGTTTTCATATCAAAAGGCAGCTAGTAACTAGGACGAGGTATCCTCGTAGACTTGTATCCATCTTTTGGTAGGTGTTTCGGCATTCAGTAGCTGTACATTCGTCTGAGTCTCTCCGTTGGAAGTTGAGTGTTCTTTTGTTGTGTATAGACAAACCTAATGTAAATTATTTAGATACATGTTGTAAACAATGTATATACACTTGTTTGGTATGCCAGTGTGAGATGGCAATGTTTAATATTATTCTGATTCTAAGTTATGAAATGTGACTTAGCAGTTTATGATGAGATGATGAACATGTCAAATTAATAGGCTTGCTTGGGCTTAATGGACTATGTCCATTGGGCCCATGCGCCTGTCATGGCTCGGAGTTTGGGTTCTTGACACTAGTTGTATGAAGATGCAAGGTAGCTAATCTATGTAGAGTTTCCAACAAAGTGGGTTTGGTCAAAATCTGAAACAGTTTGGAAGAAACGACAAAAAGGAAAATGTATTAGAAGAATTACATATGTTCATCCAACAGCAAGGGAACTTTACTTTCTTCGATTACTATTAAATGTTATCAGAGGTGCAAAAAGTTTTGAAGAACTAAGAACAGTACAAGGCATACTAATTCTACATATCAAACAGCATGTGAAGCAGTAGGACTACTTGGAAATGACCAAGAATGGACAGCAACAATGAAACAAGCTTCAAAATGGGCAACCAGTGAACACTTACGGTAACTTTTTGTTTCGATTGTGATGTCCTGTGAAGTAGCTAATCCTATATTATTTTGGGAAAATACTTGGAAGTACATTAGTGAAGACATAGAATATAAACTGAGACAAGCTTTTGGGATTGCTAAATATCAAGTTCTAGAAAATGACGTGAAGAATTTTACTTTGATAGCTCTAGAAAAAATTTTCAATAAAAATTACAGTTCACTATCAGAATTTAATCTGCCACTCCCAACAGAAGGTTCTTTGTACACATTGCAAAATAGATTAATTCATGAAGAAGTCAATTCCAATTTGGAGGAACTTTTGGAGGAACATTTACAATGTCTGTCAAATCTCAATTCTGAACAATTGAATGTTTACGAGGCTATGAAAAAATCTGTTGAAAACAATGAAGGTCAGATGCTGTTTGTTTATGGACATGGTGGTACAGGAAAAACATATTTATAGAATAAAATAATATCAAGAATTAGATCAACAAGAAAAATAGTTCTTGCTGTAGCTTCATCTGGAATTGCATCTTTACTATTACCAAGAGGAAGAACAACACATTCCGGATTCAAAATTCCATTAAATATTGATGAATGTTCAACATGTCAGATAAAAAGAGGTACACAACTTGCTTCATTAATTGAAAATGCCAGTCTAATTGTTTGTGATGAAGCTCCAATGATTCACAGATTTTGTTTTGAAGCTTTGAATAAAACCTTACAAGATTTACTCACTGATAATTGTCTAGAAACTGAGAATAAGGCATTTAGTGGAAAGACTGTGCTATTAAGAGGAGATTTCAAACAAATATTACTTGTTGTCGAAGTTGGAACAAGATCAGACATTGTAAATGCATCAATAAATCAATCACTATTATGGAAAAATTGTTGTATATATGAATTGAAGACAAACATGAGACTTTTATGGTCTAATTTTGATGAACATATCGGATTTGAAATTTCAAGTTTTTCTCAATGGTTACTGGACATAGGAAACGGAAACATTTCGACCTCTAACTATGAAGATGAAGATGAACCATGTTGGATTCAAATACCAGATGATTTATTGTTACCATCTACTGAAAATTCAATACAAACTATTGTCTCAACTACATATAACTAACTACAAGAAAAGTTTTCAGACTTACACTACCTGAAACAAAGGTCAATTATCATTCCCTACAATGAAATTGTTGATCTTATAGACTCATATGTGCTTAATTTGATTCCAGGTAGATTGAAGTCATATTTCAGCATCGACCAAATATCAAAATTCGCAGACCATTAGATGGAGCATGAACTGTTATCTGGTAGAATTTTTAAACTCACTTAACTTCCCTAGAATTCCTAAACATTAGCTTGATTTAAAGGTAAGTACAGTTGTTATGTTATTGAGAAACATAAATCAAAGTGCTGGACTTTACAACGGAACCAGAATTCTGATTACTCAGCTAGCTCCTAATGTCATAGAAGGCAAATGTAACGACCCCTCCTCGGTAGCTACCGACATCTGAGACCTCCGGGAAAGACCTGCCAAGTCCTGAACAAGCCTTTCTCGAATTACCCGTTAGTTCACTATATACAATCACCATTCCATGTTGGTACTTAAAACATTATTCTATCATATCATGATTTGAACTATAAACATAATAAACAATTCAATCTTTAAACCATTTATTCACAAGTATATACATTGAAATCCATGATCTCCAATTATTTACTTATATCAACATCAATATTCGTTTACAACTTAATAAACAAAGTGCTACGATTTGACCTCTAACAGCGGAGTGACTCAAGATAAAATGCTATGAGTGCCTTTACCTATTTGCGATAGACCGTACACGTCGATGATTACACGCTATGCTGATCCCTATCTGCAAAAAGAGAAAAAGAGGGATGTGAGTCTCACAGACTCAGTGATCATCAGCTCCGTGAGTAGGGCGTAAATGGGAAACAAGCAATAAGGGAGAGATTTTGAATAATAAAGTTTGCCAAATAGATAAAAATATTTAATTCAAACAGAGATTTGTGCCTTATATGTATAAAAGAAAATATCGAGAATCTCTTGTAAGTCATAATCAACCATAATGTATGTCAAATCAAATAAGTTAACTTTTGTGCAGCAAAAAGGTTAACAACCATTTTCAAACTAAATCAGTAAAATATCATTTTAAACCTCATGTTCATAAAAGATCTCTGCAGTCGAAATTGTCTCATGTAATACTCAACTTAAATCAATAAAGATGGACAAGCTCCCACGAAACCAAATAGTAACCAGGTTTATACACAGTTCGCAAATTGCCTCGTATGGGAGGGTAAAATTCATATAACAGTAAAACCAAGGGGAGCTGCAAGAAACCGCATAATTTCGTTTTCACAATGCAAGAAATAAGAGTCTGAAAACCCAAAGAGATTTTTGTCTCGAGTAGGAAATCAAATAAAATCCATGATCCCGCTACCACGTAATAACCTTCGGGAGCCTCTCTCCACCAGATCCCACATTCCATGGTAATCTCAACAATGTTGGCCGACATCGGAGAATCAAGCGGTCACAACCACGAAATCATCTAGTGGCCTAGCCATGCATACATATATCACAGGCCATGGTCCCCGTCATGCCTAACAGCCCGTCGGTGACCTAAAGGTTCTCTAGCTAGAGCTCACTCGTGCACGAGGGTCACACTTAACCGAAGTGACAGTCGGCCTACTCTTGAATCTCTCAGTTTATAAAACCATTTTAAAAATCACTTTATATCCTTGAACTCTCGTTTCAAAATTATTTACAAAGCATTCAACATAGGGTATGATAAAATCTATCATTTCCTCAAAATATATTTATGCATGAATTTTAAAACAATAATTCGCATGGTGAATAAGCAATATAACCATGAATGCACACTGCATAAATATAAGGCACAGATTTTGAGGCAAAACAGTGTGAAGGGCTTGTTTTTCGATTTTCAAAACACTTTACATATAATTTATACATATATATTCAAAATGATTTCTAAACATAATTTGCAACCATAATTTCCTAAGATTGTTACTAGCACATGCTATCCATAATTTTCGCGTTTAAAATAAATCATACGTATAGGTATATATTTACGAAAATTTTAAAATTGACACCTCCTACTCATCTTACAATAGCGAGATATTACAACGCTATTTCTACTTGCTGGCCGCTCGTTACTTCCTCCGGCACACCACTATAGTGCACTATATTTATTTTAACACTTCCAAATTGGGCTAAGTTGGCCCAAGTTTCCATCTTTATTTTCTCTTTTGGACTTTTCTTTCCTTGTTGCCACTAGGCCCTTCTCATGGGCTCTTTCCATTTCTCCTTATTGGGTTATGCCCATTCCCTTTTTTTTTTCTCTCTTCTGCTCCTCTTCCCCGTCGGTCAGCAGCACTTTCCTTTTCTTTTTTTTTTTCCTTTCTTCTCCCTTCTTTCTCTCTCATAGTCGACAACACCCCCAAAAACCCAACTTCCTCTCTTTTCCTTCCTCCAAATTCCAGTAGCCAACACCCTTGTTTTCCCCTCTCAAAATCAGCTGCACAGCTCTTTCTTTCCTCTCTCAAAATCAGCTTCTTCCTCTCTTTTCTTTTTGCTCCATAAATGGCTTCCTTTTTTCCCTCTTTCACCGTCGGTCACCTTTCTTTCCTTCTTCTTCTTTGGCCGGCCACTCTCTAGATTTTTCCTTCCCTTTTCTCTCTCCTTTTCATCTCTTTTATTTCTCTTTCCTTTCCTTCTTTTTCTCATCCTTTGCCGACCCCATCATCATCATCATTTCTTCTCTTTCTTTTTCCTTCACTCCATGTGGCTGGCCCCTACCCATTCAACACAAAAATATTAGTGTAGCTTCTTATTTGACCACATGGGCGGCTGCCCATGTTGGTCTTTCCCTTTTTATTTTTTTACAATTACATATATACATTTTTATATTCATTTACTATTATTATTATTTATTTTATTTACTCAAAATAATAAAATTTACATACAAATTCTCAACTTCTTTGTATTTGCTACACAATCCTCAAGTTTTCGTATTTTAAAATTGGTCCTTCAACACATGTAAAAATTTTAATTTCTTTCTATCTTCTCTTACACGTGTACAACCAAAATATCGAAACGCGGTATCACCGTAATATTTAAATATTGACTTACCCGCGTTAGCTCTATTTAATAAAATCACGCGATTTCACTTACATCATTTATCTCTAAAATTCATTCGTACTTCTTCTCCCCTACTTAAATTAGTCATAGAACCTTCTTTCATGACTAATTTCAATAATCAATAAAATATTAATATTTTAATATTATTTATTTATAAGATAAAATAATATTTTATTTCAAAATGTTCTTCTCACACGTACCCATTTTTCGACCCTTAATTTATATCAAGTGACTCTTCGTTTTATCGATAGGGTCTTATTGACGGCTAAACAAGGGTATGAGGTATTACAATCTGTGAGACCTCAATCCCTATAGGCTCATAATTAAGCATAAATGTAATAACACGGGCCAGGGTAGTTTTGTCATTTTTTCTAAAAAGCTCCCAAAAGAAGGTTTTATGGTATTTTAAGGTCTAAATAAGCATAATAAGATATTTTGGGTGCCAATGAGACAAGATGAGGCAAGAGAAAATTTTTGAAATAAAATAATATTTTATTCAGTGTCAAAAATTTCCATGAAGAATGAGTATATGGTCAATCTAAGTGGGGGAGAAGAAGAATGAAAGAATTTTGGAGAAAAACGACGTTAATAGGGCCGCATGTATTTATTAAGTAAAGATAGCGCGGGTAAATAAATATTTTAAATATTATGGAGATATCACGTTGGAGTACAAACTTCATACTTTGTTTGTATATGTGTAGAAGAAGGTAATAGAAGGAAATTGGAGTTAAATGAGTGTTGGAATGACTAAATTAAAATGGAAGGAAATAATAGGGGCAAAATAGTCATTTTGCATATCAAGTCAAAATTTTAAGTTTTCGTAAACCCAAGTAGTTTAGACCATTGTGGACCTTGTCCCTGTGTCAAAAGAATAAAAAGATTGCACAAAGGATTGGAGAAGAACAAGTTAACTTGCTAAAGGGTATTTTTGTAATTTTAAAGGGAATTGGATAAGTTTAGCTATAAATATCATCTTCTTCCAGCAGCTTCTTGAACTTCCAGCAGCTCATCTTCTTCTTCTCCTCCCATCTCACGTTGGTTTCTCTTCCATGGAAGCATAGTATGAAAACTTCCTAACTTTCTCTCTCTAGCTCCAATTTTCATGCTTTTGGTGCACCCTTTCATAAATCCTTATGCTCTTCCACTCTCTCTTTAAAACCCTTGAAAAATCTTGTTTCCATACTTTCTCTCACTAGTTAGGTGTTTAGAGAGAGAAAGAAAGAAAAAAGCCTTATAATAGCTTGGGAATTGTTGGAAAGAAATTCAAAGTTACTAAACTATCAAGGTGAGTAGAAAATTAGCATTGGGTTTTAAGTGCTGATAATGTTTAGTGATTGAATTGTGGGTTTATTGTTGAGATTGTGTATTGACTCTATTGTGACTAGGATAGTGGGAATAGATAGCTATTTAAAATGGCGATTGAAAGCTAGCTAAGGGGTAGCTTTTAGTGTTTATAAGTATGAATTGACATTATGGTGATGTTAATTTGATGATGGGTTCCAACAAAGCCCCATTATCCCAATTGGATCATTAGGGAGGTTAGAGTTGGCTAAAGGCTCAATTACTACTGGTGAGTGAACTGCATCTCAAAATCATTTTGGGATCGTGACTGTTTTGTACAAAGAACTTAAATGATTTTATATAACTTTTTCTTAAAACAAGTGCCTTGGGAACAAGCTTTTGCTAAATGGTTTTAAGTTGTGAAATGTGGTTGTTATGGATTCATGCACTATTTCATTATGATGATATATATATATATATATATATATATATATATATATATATATATATATATATATGTATATTGTGCAAGATAATTGACATTGTGTATGATGACTATAACCGTGTGTGTGCACGATGTGGGGGGATGCACATGCCAGTGATGATGGTGGTGTGGGAGATGGATAATGATAGTGCCCGTGTGCACGATGTGGGGGGATGTACACGATGGCACTGATTGTGCACGATGTGGGGGAATGCACATGATGGCACCGGCTATGTGCACGATGTGGGGGGATGTACATGAGCCGGGTGTGATTATACTGATATTGGTGTTTATCTATGCATTTATATATATACATCTATGTTTATGAAATCAAAGTTCATGAGTATGGTATATGGTTTTTCATATGTGAATCTTGCATGTTGAACATTGAAAGTTACTAAGTATTGTCAAATTGGTGTTCATTGCAATAAGGAATTTGGCTACAGCGAAATGGATTTTTCCTGCCCTCAGAAATTTTCGGTGGTGGTATAGTACAGTGATTTTGACCACTTTTCGATTAGAACTCGAAAAAGTGGTAAACAGTAAAGTCGTAGCCCTGCCTCTTAGATTTCTAATGACCTAACAATCATGTCAATTGAACCCATGTAGTGGAAGATATACTTGAAAAACCGAACCATATACAAACCAAGAATGCCTTTTTCTGTAGTGAGAAATGTGTTGTCACGTTGCTACCTTGCCCGGGTTCTGATATAATTTCCCCCACTCCCTTATCTTCATGATTGAGCATGGGTCTTTGCAATACTAAGAGTCCACTGATCAATGTCCAAAACAAAGGGGTTTGGGAAAGAAATTATACCAAATTGCATTGTTTTCAAAACAAGTGCATCACGATTTCTAAATTCTTCCTTATCAATTGCTTGTTCCCTTCCTTGTTCACTCACTGAATTTATACTCACCGTTTTCAACTTCATATTTTCAGATTACGAGGCAGTTGGTAACTAGGTCGAGGTGCCTTTGTAGACTCGACTATTGGTAGGTGTCTCGGCATTCAGTAGCTGTATGTTCGTCAAGTTTTTTCGCTGGACATCGAGTCTCCTTTTGATATGTATAGACAAATTTGATGTTAATTATTAGAATACATACTGTAGACAATGTATGTATATTTTAAATGAGTAGCACAAGTATGAGTTGGCAATGTCCATCACCATTTTCATCCAAAGTTATAAAATGTGACTTAGCAATATTTGATGGAGTAATGAGCAGGATAAATAGTAGGCTTGCTTGGGCTTAGTGGACTACGTCCATTGGGCCCATGCGCCGGTCATGGCCCGAAATGTGGGTCATGACATAATCTCCCCCACTTAAAACGAATTTGTCCTCGAATTCAAATCAACGTACGGTGAATAATCAAAATTCTAAAATTCTTCTACATCACCTTCGTCGGACATTCTTAATATAGGATCTTGATCTTATGAATTATATCACTTTCCAATCTTTATAGAAAACTTGACAATGTCATATTACATTTAATGATAAGTACCACACTTCTTGAATTAAATCAATATTATTCTTCATCTCATAAAGAGAAATTAAAAATATCAATAATCCTAGTCACATCTCAATCAAAACATTCTTAAATCATCAATTATGCATGTTTACATAACCATCCACAATTCCTCTACCTTGATCTTTTATCAAATCTTCCGATATTCAAACATTTATCCAACCATTGACTACGGTTTTAACTTGTTAACCAATCTTTATTTTTGTTTACATACTTCCATACCATTTCCATTCGAGCTTTTCATAATACGTAAGGATCAAGACATACTTTATTTATTTTAGATATATTTAACATCATAGATTATTCAAATCTAATAACCATTAATAACCATATTCCCAAAAACAAAACTTCAGTGCTTTCATGATCAAGTGCTCACCAGATAATTTCAACTTAAACCACAAGGCATTTCAATAATTAATGATATTCTTGTATATATCTTTATAGTCTTAATCAATCTCTTTAATCAATAGCTCAACCACTTAAAAATTAAGTTGCTCAAAATTTTCCTTTAAAGTTCTTTTCCAAGTCTCATCTTGATTACTAATCATCTCTATATCTCCAATGTCATAGTTAATTTGTTAGTCATTAGCCACATACAACATATCTAACTTGAAATTCCTCAAATTTACTCCAAATTCCAAATCTCATGGCCTCATTAGTTTATCAATCTGAATATGAAATTAAACATTTATCTTCCCTTAAATGCACCTTAAAATCAAGGAATCATTTACTGAGACCTTTCCAAAATTAACTTCTTTTAATCTTATTGCCTTAAAAATTAAATCCATAATCATTCATTCTCAATCATGGGCTTTATGTCAAACAATCAGATTGTTAAACTTTTCTACCTAAATTCAAATGCACAACTCTCATGCATAAGTTATAAATTTTTTTTTCCAGATCTTCATATATGACAACTATATATTGGAATTATACCAAAACTAATACATTGTTTTCCATTGCCCCTTAAGACATTAAATTCATAGCATACTTCTCTATTTGTGTACTTCATAATAGCCTAACGAATTCTAGCTTACAATTAAGCTAGTTCATATGCCAAGTCCCTCAGGCTATATCCATAATTATTTCCAAAATTTTCAACTTCAAGTAGTCTTAGCTATAACCAGTTCAATAAACCACTTGTATTACTAAAATAACCATCAAATCAAGTTTGAAATCATCTCTACTCACGTTTAATCAAATTATGCTCACCATCATGTGATGATTACACAAAGCCAATTTCGATGTTTTATTTCCATGCAAAAATCAATCGTTAATTGGCACCATCCCTGGACACCACGTGTCATAAAATTAACTTCACTTAACCAAAATTCATATTCTAATATCATGCCTACCCTTATCAGACACTTGACCTTGATAATTAATCAAATAAATTGAAACTAGTGGTGGAGGCACATTTCACAATTTATGCCTTGCTTCTACAAGCATATAGAGACCACAACTTCAGCAGATCTAGATATCGACAAGATAATCATTACCTCAAACCAACATTTCTAGGCATCCTTGTATATTTGCAATACATCTTCATACTTATGTGACATATCAGTCACAAGCCCCAACTTGGTTATATAGCCTTTTGCTCCTTGAGCTTTAATGTTTCTTCATTGCGAAAAATCTCTCGAACTATGTCATCAGGGTGTTCACAGAGTGAATACAAGCCCATAACTTATAGTTTAATGCCTAAAGTAGTGAACACAATCTCATCATTAAAGTTCTACTCTTACCTACCAATCGTAACTCCCTCTGCTCATTTACTTACACATTGCTTAATTGCTCACCAGCCACTCATGACCATCCAAATTCGACCTCTTATAAATAGTCAAATTAGTGCATTCTCACACTTTTCCATACATTTTGAAAACACTTAAGCACTTCCTTTAATACAATTTCATTGAAGATTTAAACAATCAAAGGCTTATCTCCAAAGCCTTCCATAACCTTAACATTTCAACGTATGCTTATTAATATTCTAGCTCATTAGTTCCCAATGGACATTATTTTAAGATCTCCCAAAGTGTCCGTGTTCTTAATCTGAATCATATAGAACTCACTTAGTATGATTACATTGATTATCCTTAAGCTTCTTATGCACGACGTAACAACACCCATATTTATCCCATTATTCATCTCACTTTTCATTCACTCTTTCCTTAGCTTTTTAACAAGGCTTAATCTCTCGTCTCCCTTAATTCTTAGGACTTGGCTTTAGTTTGCGTAATGTTTATCTTAATATTTTGCATAGCAATTTAGAAACTTCTCTATTCATTTGTATAAAGACTTTTCAGGACCTTAAAACTCAAATTAACGAAACTTAACATCAAGTCCAATGACCATAATTCAGCTTGTAAGTTTAATTTCATGCTTTTTCACCTTTTATTCATGCATCCTAGACATAAAGTGTTCCTAGCACCGTGGCACGATAGCTGTTGGAGTTTACTTGATCAACGCTATTCGTCTAAATTTAAGGTTACTACATTAATCATCCTCAACCGTTTGGTTTTCCTCCAGGCTTACGTCACAATTTCCATAACCATTTATATTCTCTTATGCTTATCACATATAATAGGCAAAGCCAATATTTTCAAATTCATCTCATCCTATAACACTTGTCAACAATCAATAAATACCCTTTAGGATACTCTTTCCATATTGTATAGTGACTCCACCATATGCGTATCACACCACACACATAATTATTCGTTGTTTCTAGTGTTTCACAATTCCTTAGCATTCACAACTAATTATCTTTCTTATCTTATAACTCAAATAGTTTAACCACTCCAACTTAGTATCATCATGAATTTTGTCTATCTTGATCATCCTACTTATGTTCACATTATTACTTTGAAATTCTAGAATTTAGTCTTCTCCCATTTTCATAATTATTTCCAATAATGTATATCATGTCAATTAGTATCTTATAGTACCATCTATGCAACCCATCAAGCACATTGTGTTCCAAACTCAAATCGCTAAGAATAATTCTTTACTCCCACCGATGACATGAGTAACTCCACATATATATAAATACATCTATTTAAAGGTCAACATCCATTACCACGGGTAAGAACCCCTTCTTATTTTTCTCAATTTCAACATATCTACCCCACATTTCACCCTTTGTGGTATGCGTCGATTACCCTTTGGGCATGTTGTACTACTAGCATTCATATACCTTTACCGTAGCATTTAGTATAAATTTGTTTAAGCAATGATCTCCAAATTTATTCTTAGTTACGTATATCTCAAATTGTACACCACTTATCGTCGAGATCTTGACTTTACTCTTCAGTTCTTAATCAATTACATTTATAAAGTGAATAATTTACTTAATTATTGCATCTTGCCTTTGCGGTCATAAGATCAAAGTTTCTTAAACTTAGGGTATAGAAACTCTCTTACCTTTGGAGAAATTAAATTCTAGTCTAATCATTTGCATCGTTAATTACATAGTGAACCAAATAGATTTTTAAATTGATCTTTAAAATAATTTGTATATCAAGCTCAAATATAAATCTCCATATGGTAGTTAGACTAGAGTCAACATTTTTAGGTCATTTAGCTTCAAGCTACCAAATACATAACTAGTCCTTTAATCCTTTGGCTTCATGTGAAGCATAACAAAATTTAAGCTCATCCTTAGTGAAGACTTGTTTACTAACCTTTTACTTCTTGACCACACATCAATTATAATAGTCACTGATTTTCACCTTTGAGCTAATTCATGCACTTATAACTATAACCCAGAATAGTCCAAATCAAACCTTAGGATCTCACCGTCACTTAATTTAATTCAAAACTAGCTCCATCTAAGCTGCTACACACATATTTAGCACATATCCGCATATAAAATATTTTGGAAGTTCGACATCATTTATATATGGGTAGAGCAAGCTTAATCAACCTAGTGCACTTGCCTCCATGCACGTGAGTATCAGTTTACACCTCCCTTAATACTTAGATGTACAAGCTTCAAGTGAATCTCAATGATCATTATTTATTCCAATCAATTTATGCCTCCTATTACCATTATTGTATGTTCTCCTTTATATTAACCTCAAATACCATCCATAGTCATCAAATTTTCTTCCCTTTGACAATTATGGCTCAAATTTTAACTCCACCAAATGAATAAATTATTACGAACCTATTTGTCACGACCCGAAACCTCCCTCAGGCCCATGACAATCGCCGCGACGTCCCGATTGACACTCATTATCCGGAATGCCAACCGGAACCCCGCAAGGCTTACATATCAGTTTATTTCCTTTCTTGTGAGCAATCATTGTTAGATATCGAGTCTTTAGAGAATATATACTATTTTAGATCAAAAACAATCAAAATAAAATTTTCGCCACATAGGGGTATTTTGGTCATTTTTTTCTCAAAAATTTCAAAATTGGCTAAAACGTAATATACAAGTACAAAATACATAATTCATATTCAAAATGAGTTTAAAAGTCTAAAATCTTCATTTAAAACGAAATTACGATTATTTGAATAAAATAAGAAAATAAAAGAAATATTAAGGGAAATATTCTATTTTCTTATAAAACAATATTTATAGAGTTATACGTGAATAATTTTTATAGCGTAAAAGCTAAATAAATTTATACATACTGAAATACAGTAAGCCAAAATATTTAATTTAATTTACAATAACAAGAGGGCCCCCGAATAAACAAAAGTAAAGAGGACTGTGAACCTACGATTTGGAAAATGCAGATCCAATGGTAGTCCTCGATGAGATCAGCTATCTACAGTCTATACTGAACCTGAAATGGGTGGAAAGGAGTTGGGTGAGATTTTGCAATCCCAATGAGTAAACAGACATTATCATAAATATCTAAAGGCGAGTAAAATGGAGGCAAGTTTAAACAATAAATTTCAACCCATTTCATAATGTTTTCAATTTATTTCTTAAACCATAAAATATTTGTAATTTACCAAAACAATTGTTAAGGCTTATGTCTTTTATAAAAACAAGGCTCAAGCCAAAACTAATCCTCGGGGATACCTTGGCCGAGGCATCTAACCGAGTCCGCCAAGGGTGTTAAAATATTCACACGTGAAACACATTTTTATTTTTAAAACCAGCCGTTCCTTGGCGTTGGCCGAGTTACACATTCACGTGGGGGTTCGACGTGAAGTGAACTCTAATACTACCCCAGGAGTTACCCTCCTCGCCTCTACAACCGGAGTAACTATATAACTGGGTTTACCGTGCCCCTCTAATAGGCAGTCCACGGAAACCCGTCACTGCAGTGACTAACCCACCAATTTTAATAAAATTTCGACAGTATAACGTGGCTTTTATTTATTTATCCAGCCTGCATAGTAAAACAACTTACATAAATTTCCCAATGCATTCACAAAATATAGCCACATATACTCATTTCGCATAAGCCATTCCTAGGAAAATATATATTTTTCAAGTCAATTTGTAGCCTCCAATTACTCAATTTCATAATCAATACAATATATTTTTATTTGTCACATTTATTCCTAAAACATCAAAAATCCCGTTTTAATCTCGTTCTCATTTCATAAAATACATAAAGGGCATTTAAAATAAATTCTAGATAATTTACAATAATAATAAGTTTACTCACCGTTTGTACAAAATAAAAGCTTTCTAAGCGCCCCGATCACTACTCGTCGGGTACGACTTCTTTGCCTTTTCCGGAAGCCTCTCCTCCTAGACACATTACAAAAATTTACACAATTCATCACATTGATGCTAAATCACTATATAATTAATTTAAATCCTATACTAATGCATGGTATGAAATGCAATAGCCTAAAACGACTTAAATGCGGTATTAACCTATTTTTGGCACTTTGCCCGATAAATTGCTAACGCGCTCCATTTTAGCTCTAAATCATCCCATTCTCTCTCCAACATTTCTAACCATTAAATATCAGCCAATAACCTTCTAAAAACAACAAAAATCAGCTCACTCCCTTCCTTGGAAAATTCGGCCAAAAATGGGACATTAACTCGGTAAATTTTCTACTTTGTTTTTCTATCACGTTTAATCGTTTTTCATCATTTTCTCTTCATTTCCCTTAGAATAAAATCAATTCATCATCATTGTACAGCATTGAGCATCCAGCCAACAGTGGGTATTGTGAAAATTTAATGATTTCTTGCCCAATTTAATTTCTAAACACATTTAACTAACTAAAACTATCAATTTAACTAAAAATCAAAACCTAAAAATTTCAATTTCTCTCTCCTAGAATTTCGTCCAGCCCTTGATATCACTTTTTGATCTCTCTCCTCAAGCATGCTAAATGGAAATAAAGGCATAGGAAAGGTAGGAATCAAGCTAAAATCGAAAAATCTTACCGTTAGACGCGTAAACGGTCGAAAACCGCGAATTTCTCTTTGAATTTTCTTGTTTCTCTTTGGTTTTTCTTTTCTTCTTCCTTTCCTCTCTATTTCCTCTCTTTTCTTCCTTATGGCCGGCCAGCACTCAAAATTTGGGTTTAAATGGCTGACTTTTCATTAAAATAATATTATTTCATTAAAAAAATGCCATGTGTCACTTTCCCATTGGCCCATTTTTAAAATTTCATCCATTTGTTTCCAAATTTTCACCATACACTTGTCTCATATATTCATAGCTTAGATAAAATTCTCAGACTCATCCAAAGTCTCGGTGGAGTAATTTTTACAATTTACACTTTTGCCCCCGTAAAAGTCAAAAATTACATTTTTGCCCCAAAAATTGAAAAATTTTCCATAGACATATTTTTCACCCCTTATACTCATACCATTCTCCAATTTGTCAAATTTGATCTAAATTCTCTCAAAATCTCAAATTTTGTCCGTGGGTGGCAAAATTACGATTTTGCCCCTACACTCCAAAAATCACCAGAATTAAACTTTTTCACTTCCTATCATTAAATTATACTCCAAATAGTTAATCTTGGTCAAAAATTTCACTCCATGATCAAATTATTATCTTAGGTGGCAAAATGACGATTTTACTCTTGAATATCAAAATTTCTAATTTTACCCCAAATGAACCCTCGAACTCCGAACAATCATTTTTAGTCATTCCTGGACTATAAAATATTAAATTTCATCCTACAATTCCTATTTGAACTAGTTCGAGGTTAAATCAATTTAAGTGTACCGTTAGGTACAATATTAGGTTTCGTCTATTCTTAGGTGCTTTTTCTAGCG
Source organism: Theobroma cacao (assembly GCF_053813885.1). Lineage (NCBI taxonomy): Eukaryota > Viridiplantae > Streptophyta > Magnoliopsida > Malvales > Malvaceae > Theobroma > Theobroma cacao. Next base: position 4,613,484 of record NC_142643.1, read on the forward strand.
TAATAACATGCTACTCAATGCATGTATGTCATGACATGTATTTATAGGGTTGGGTTTTACACTATTAGTCAAACTTTATTCTCCTCCACTCTTAGTCGAAAGGGTATTTCATTACATCCACCTTTCATTAGGAATATTTGCTTAAAATCTTTGTAACAGTAGCTCGTGTCTCAAGTGGCATCTCAAACCCGGACATCGAAAGTCAATTCTCGTTATTTAATATCACTTATGACTACACAAGGTCGTTTGCTAAGATAAAGAGTCTACGCAGCCTCTTGCCTATAATCGGTGCTGCAGTCACTGACTATAAACAAGACTCTACGTCGACCCCACTACTTCGCTGTTTGACACAAGAATATCCTAGGACTTGACTAAACCTAGGGCTTAGATACCAACTTTGTAATGACCCCTCCTCGGTCACTACAATTCAATGTTGTAATGACCCGCCAAGTTCTGAACAAGCCTTTCTTGAATTACTCGTTAGTTCACTATATGCAATCACCATTCCATGTTGGTACTTAAAACATTATTCTATCATATCATGATTTGAACTATAAACATAATAAACAATTCAATCTTTAAACCATTTATTGACAAGTGTATACATTGAAATCCATGATCTCCAATTATTTACTTATATAAACGTCAATATTCGTTTACAACTTAATAAACAAAGTGCTACGATTCGACCTCTAACAGCGAAGCGACTCGGGATAAAATGCTATGAGATGCCTTTACCTATTTGCGATAGACCGTACACGTCGATGATTACACGTTATGCTGACCTCTATCTGCAAAAAAGGCAAAATAGGGGTGTGAGTCTCACAGACTCAATGATCATCGACTCCGTAAGTAGGGCATAAATGGGAAACAAGCAATAAGGTAGAGATTTTGAATAATAAAACTTACCAGAATAGATAAAAATATTTAATTCAAATGTATAAAAGAAAATATCGAGAATCTCTTGTAAGTCATAATCAACCATAATGTATGTCAAATCAAATAAGTTAACTTTTGTGCAGCGAAAAGGTTAACAACCATTTTCAAACTAAATCAGTAAAATATCATTTTAAACCTCGTGTTCGTAAAAGATCTCTACAATCGAAATTGTCTCATGTAATACTCAAATTAAATCAATAAAGATGGGCAAGCTCCCGTGAAACCAAATAGTAACCAAGTTTATACACAGTTCGCAAATCGCCTTGCACACGAGGGTAAAATTCATATAAAAGTAAAACCAGGGGGAGCTGTAGGAAACCACATAATTTCGTTTTCACCATGCAAGAAATAAGAGTCTAAAAACCCAAAGAGATTTTTGTTTTGAGTAGGAAATTAAATAAAATCCGTGGTCCCGCTACCACGTAATAACCTCCGAGAGCCTCACTCCACCGGATCCCACATGTCATGGCAATCTCAACAATGTTAGCCGACATCGGAGAATCAAGCGGTCCCAACCGCGAAATCATCTGGTGGCCTAGCCACGCATACATACATCACAGGCCATGGTCCCCGCCACACCTAACCGCCCGTTGGTGATCCAAAGGTTCTCTAGTTAGAGCTCACTCTTGCACGAGGGTCACACTTAACCAAAGTGATAGCAGGCCTATTCTCGAATCTCTCGGTTTATAAAACCATTTTAAAAATCACTTTATGTCCTTGAACTCTCGTTTCAAAATTATTTCCTAAACATTCAACATAGGGTATGATAAAATTTATCATTTCCTCAAAATATATTTATACATGAATTTTAAAACAATAATTCGCATGGTGAATAAGTAATATAACCATGAGTGCACACTGCACAAATATAAGGCACAGATTTTGAGGCAAAACAGTGTGAAGGGCTTGTTTCCCAATTTTCAAAACACTTTACATATAATTTATACATATATATTCAAAATGATTTCTAAACATAATTTGCAACACAATTTCCTAAGATTACTACCAGCACATGCTATCCATAATTTTTACTTTTAAAATAAATCATACGTATAGATATATTTACGAAAATTTTAAAATTGACACCCCCTACTCACCTTACAATAACGGGATATCACATCGCTATTTTTACTTACTGGCTGCTCATTACTTCCTCCAGCACGCCACTATAGTGCACTATCTTTATTTTAACACTTCCAAATTGGGCTAAGTTGGCCCAAGTTTCCATCTTTATTTTCTCTTTTAGACTTTTCTTTCCTTGTTACCATTAGGCTCTTCTCATGGGCTCTTTCCATTTCTCCTTATTGGGCTTTGCCCACTCCCCTTTTTTCTTTTTTTCCATTTTTTTCTCTCTTTTTTGCTTCACTTCCCCGCCGGTCGGCAACACCTTCCTTTTCTCTTTTTTTTTTCCTTTATTCTCCCTTCTTTCTCTCTCACAGTTGGCAGTACCCTCAAACTCAACTTCCTCTCTTTTCCTTCCTCCAAATTCTAGCAGCCAACACCCTTGTTTTCCCCTCTCAAAATCAGCTACACAGCTCTTTCTTTCCTCTCTCAAAATCAGCTTCTTCTTCCCTTTTATTTTTGCTCCATAAATGGCTTCCTCCTTTCCCTCTTTCACTGTCGGTCACCTTTCTTTCCTTCTTCTTCTTTCTTTTCTACTTCTTCTTTCTTTTCTTTTTCTTCTTTGGTCGGCCACTCTCTAGATTTTTCCTTCCATTTTCTCTCTCCTTTTCATCTCTTTTATTTCTGTTTCCTTTCCTTCTTCTTCTCATCCTTTGCCGACCCCATCATCATCATCATTTCTTCTCTTTCTTTTTCCTTCACTCCATGTGGCCGGCCCCTACCCATTCAACACAAAAATATTAGTTTAGCTTCTTATTTGACCACATGGGCGGCTGCCCATGTTGGTCTTTCCCTTTTTTTTTTTTACAATTATATATACATTTTTATATTCATTTACTATTATTATTATTATTTATTTTATTTCCTCAAAATAATAAAATTTACATACAAATTCTCAACTTCCTTGTATTTGCTACATAATCCTCAAGTTCATTCATACTTATGTCATTTATCTCCAAAATTCATTCGTACTTCTTCTCCCCCACTTAAATTAGTCATAGAACCTTCTTTCATGACTAATTTCGACAATCAATAAAACATTAATATTTTAATATTATTTATTTATAAAATAAAATAATATCTTATTTCAAAATGTTCTTTTCACTCGTACCCGTTTTTCAACCCTTAATTTACATCAAGTGACTCTTCGTTTTATCGATAGGGTCTTATTGACGGCTAAACGAGGGTACGGAGTGTTACAGCAAAGTAATGTCAGGATCTTTTGCAGGCAACATAATGTTTATACCAAGGATAGTAATAACAATTAGACAAGAAAAATGGCCTTTTGTATTCCGAAGAAAACAATTTCTAGTTATATTATAGCATGACAATAAATAAAAGTCAAGGACAAACTCTTGATACTATAGGTTTGTACTTACCAAAACCTGTTTTTACACATGATCAATTGTATGTAGCATTATCAAGAGTTACATCACGAAAAAGGTTGAAAATCTTGATTGTGAATGAAGACAAAAAACAATCAAATCAAACAAAAAAATAGTCTACCGAGAAATTTTTGATAACTACAACCAGGTCATCACAATTTTCTCCTCTCCTTAAGACAGTTCTCTATGTTTTCTTTCCTATGTTATACTTCATTGATTACAGATTGATTCTTTTTTACATTTATAGTATCTTATTTTCTGTACTATTTCCTGTACAAATTGTTGATTTCATTAACATCTTTTTGTTTATTATGCTTGAATATTATTTTTCATTTTAAGTATAAAATAAATTCTTATATTTCATACTCCTACAACCTAATGTCTATAACTGCCAACTCCATTGGTTATAATCTTTACCAATTATGATTACTGCTTCAATTGAAAAATAATTATCTTTTTCCATTATGCTTTTGCAGGAAGAAAAGGATCATGAATATCTTACTGATTTACAATTGTTCAAACCACCAACACTAATCAAAGTCAAGATTCTTAGGATTTGGAAATCTATAACTCTTGACAATCCAGAAAATCTACTCAGTCTTGACTTTTTAATTGATGATGTAAAGGTAAATTTCACAACACCATCTTCTCTGCTTGATTGTAAACTACAATATATCAAATAGTAAAACAAGTTTTAAACTTAATCATTATTCCTGCTGACAGAAAAATGTTATGCAAGCGATGATTAGAGGTTTTGATGCACCTCTGTTTATACCAATCCTGAAAGAAGGTGCTGTCTATATCATTGATAACTATCGAGTTATGAAATCAAAGCACAACTTCAATGTTCTTCCTGAAGATTTGATGATAGTTCTATCAAGAATGTCAAAAGTCAAAGAAATTGCTGAAGATAACACTCAATATCCAGACTACCATTTCAACTTTATTCACTTCAAAGATCTTCCTGATAAGATATATCAAAAAAAAAATCTTGACAGGTAACCTTAAAAATACACTTCAAAATCATAGTTTATTTTACAACAACTTTTCTCACTTTTTCCTAATTGTTTTTACATCAAATAACAACAGATGTTATTGGCATTGTCACAACAATAACACCTGTAACAAAAGTGCAACTAAACAATAGAGATGTTCTTGTTCAAAAACGAGATATCTACATTCAAAGTGCAAGGTAAATTAAAAATAATATTAACTTTCAAATTTCCAAAATTATACTACAACAATTTTATAACCAATAACTATCACTTTTTCATGATTTCATACAGCTGTGAGAGCTTAAAAGTTCTGTTGTATGGAGATATAGCGTTATCCATACAAGCACAAGAAATACTACAGAGAAACACAAATGTTGTGCTTGCATTTACTGGATTGATGATCAAAACTTGTATACGTGAGTATATCTCATATCACCATTATACTAACAACATTGCATATTATACATACAAAATATACTAACAAATAAGTATTGCCAATTTGTAGGATCATTGTATGTATCATCCTACTCAGCAATAAGAATATACATTGATCCTGAAATTCCAGAGGTCCATGAACTCAAACAAAGGTAATGTCACCACCACTTTTCTCATTGCATTCAACAATAAATATTAACATTAGTAGAAAAAAAAAACTAACAATACATCACTAATTATTAGATACCAAAAACAACCCATACAAGCATACCTTCAACTGTTGGAAGCATGCACTCAGTTTCACTCTGCACAACAATCCACAATGTCAAACATTCATGTAGCTGATCTGCTAGCAATTGAACAAAAAAAGACATTGGTAAAATATTCTTCCACTTCTTTCTAACAAACAAACAAAAATCAGTAGTTTAATATCCTTAATAAACCAAAAATCATACTGTTTTTCACATGCACACAATATTATTTATGAAAATGACAAGATACGAAGTTCCAGCTCACTGCAAACATTATTGATGTTCAAGCACCAAACGAATGGTACAACAATGCCTGCAATCAATGTGCAGCAGGTTTACGATTTTGTGCTGGCAAATTTTGGTGCCTTGTCCATGACGAAAAAACACCAGTTCTAACATAAGTACCTTTAAAGTTTCTTGCAACTAACATTACTTAAAAATATATTCTTATAAACTGTACAAATCATACAAATTTTCAACTTTTACTGCAGAATGATTCTGGAACTAACAATTGAAGACCTAACTAGAAAAATTCAACTGCTTGCTTTTGGTCAGCAAGCTAAAAAACTAATCGGTGCCACCATTGGTGAGTTGGCTGCAATCAAAACAATAGACAAAATGGTGCTTCCACCTCCTGTCAAAGCACTGATCAATACAAGAAAAACATTCAAAGTTGGCCTTACAGGAAAAGCAATTGAAGCTGGACTCACAATTTTCAAAATCTTTGACTCTACCAACCCCACAGAATCCTTAGCTGAAACATAAAAAATGCACAAAGGAACAACATCAGTAAATGAACAACCTACATGTTCCCAACCATCACTGCTGACAATCCAAGACACCCAATTGGAAATGCCACCATCACCAACAAATGTACAAGTTGCAAAGGAATTATTCCCAAAGGAGTCCATAGGAAAGAAGATGAAAATTGAACAGATAAGCTCTTTCAATTAACTTACTTCTTCTTACAGCAATAATATCATAAAAACAATCAAACTAAAAAGTACCTAATTCTGTCATATGAACAGCAGATGTAAGACACAAGCAAACGGATAGCCATTAAACTTTTTACACAAAGAAGTAAGTTCTACCATATATGGAGAATGTTTTTGTTATCTCCATGTTACAACAATGTATATGAAAAAAATCAACAGATAATATCATAATGACAAAATTTTGTATGCTACTATTTTGCCGCTACTGTCAATATATCTACAACATTTTTGTATGCATATTTTAAGAACTACATAAACACCTTTTACTCTACAAATATGTAATATACAATTTCTATTACTTCTGTTCTTCTAACACTCCAATTGTTCACAAATGTAAAAATTTGTTTTCTCCTCTATATGGAATAAACTATTATGTAAGAAAATAACAATTTCACAACCACTATAATTTTATGTTTAACCAAACTAAATAATTTGTATTAATTTACTTCATAAATATTTTTCTATTATTGAAAAAATTTTCATCTAATTAACAACCCACAGCATCGCGCGGGTTATCTTCCTAGTATATATTAAACGTACTTCATCCAACAATAGGCATAGTGAGGTGAAAATGTTGTTGTCCTTCATCTGACATAATTTATCAAATCACTCTTCAGCTTTGGATGAATCTGCGAATAAAGTTGATATTTTCACACAAAAACAATACGAGCACTTTACCGAGAAATCTGCATACTAAAAGTTCACTTGTAAAAAAAAATAATAATAATAATAATAATAACAATAATAATAACAACAACAATATAAAATGAAACTTATCTAAATTATCCTTCAGATTGTTGAAAAAAATTAAGAAATAAATCAAAATAAAATAAATAGGTAAGAACATGAAGTCTGAGGCGTGGTATCACTGTCCTTAAGGATAATTTTCGCCCTTTCGAGTATAAACTTGATACAAAATGACTGTAGCGGTTATCCTCCAAGATTCAACAAACTCTTCCCAATTAGTTTGCACAAACTATCAAAGATATTAGGAACAGTAAAAAATTACTTATAAGAAAGAATCCATTAAGATAAGGGAGTGAGGGAAGCAGAGAAGTAATGGAGTGAGGGAAGCAGAGAAGTGAGGTGTGTTGAGAATGAATGTGGAGGCTATATTTATAAAGAGGAACAGTTGAGAGAATCAAGAGAAAATCAAAAATAAAATATTATGTAATGTTATAAATATTATGAAAAAATCAAAGACTATCTATCTATTGTTACAAAACATTTATAGTGACAGAATGTGAATCAAATACTAATTCTTTTTTCACAATAAAAAAACTAAGTCAAGGTAAGGTAAAAAAATAAAATTGACCATTAAGGTAAAAAATATCACTTGATAATGTGGGATATTGAAACTTTATAAAATACGTTTATTTTTCCAACACAAACATCAATGTCATTGTCTTGGTAATTAGTCATCTCTTATTAAACTTCAGTAAATTTACCTTTAATAATCTTTCTCTAACATGCAGTGTTAACTTGGGTTAATTTGCTGGAGATGTTCACTGCAGGGACTGACACAACTTCAGGTACTTTAGAGTGGGCTATGGCTGAGCTCCTACATAACCCAAGAACACTCCAGAAAGTCCAAGCCGAGTTGAGGAGTATAAACCCGAGTAAAAAGATTGAAGAAAATGATATCGAAAACCTCCCTTACCTTCAAGCAGTGATTAAAGGAACATTAAGACTTCACCTACCACTTCCTTTCTTAGTACCACACAATGCCAAGAACTCTTGCAAGTTGTTAGGTTACTATTCCCAAGGAAACAAAAATTTAGTCAACGTCTGGGCGATTGGATGAGGATGAGACCCAAAAACTTGGGATGACCCATTAGTTTTCAAGCCAGAGAGGTTTTTAGAGCCTAATTATATGGTGGATTTCAAGGGACACCACTTTGAATTTATACCATTCGGGTCTGGTCGTAGGATGTCTCCAGCAATTCCTCTCGCCTCTTGCGTGCTCCCTTTGGCGTTGGGGTCTTTATTACACTCTGTTGATTGGATCTGGATGTTGGCTGATGGGCTCAAGCCTGAGAATTTGGACATGACTGAAAGAATGGGCATAACGCTTAAGAAATTTGTCCCCTTGAAGGTCATATCAATGCCTTAAACCATGGCCTGTTGAATATTGGGCTTTTATTATGTTATTACAGAGTACAAATTAATGTACAAGTTTACGTTGTGTTCCACACCAATCTCAAGCAAACTGATTTTTGAATTTCATACTTATTTAACCAGAAGTTCTAACAATAAATATACTTAATTCTAAATCCAAATTCTCTATCCTCATTTTCTGTCTCATTTTTAATCTCAATTCTCATAATTTCTCACGTGCCTTTTTTTTATTATTAAATTAGTACTATTTAGTTTTTTAGTTTTTCCTCCTCTTCTTTATTCTCCTACCGTCATCAAAAGTTGCTCAAAGAGAGGACTAACATTCACCCAAAGACATGCTTTCACTACAACACCAATTAATAATTCAGATTCTCCACCATCATTCCGAGCAACAAGACCGCAAAAAGCATCGCCAAGAATGGGCATTATTAGCCAAGAAGTCACATCTATAATTACCAAAACCCAGAATAATTAAATCTTGAGGATTGAAAGGTTATTTGCTTCAATACCAACTAAGCTAATCAAGGATTCAGATATTCTCGTTTTGTTTGGCTAAAAAATTGGAGACGTTTGATAAATTCCTCCTTCAGTGACTTGAGTATTTGTGGAATACAAGTTGACTTTGGATCTGCAATCAATTTTTTCTTGCATAGAAGTATGAGGGAGAAAGAGGAAAAATTTTAAAACAAAATATGTATTAACTCAATAATAAAAAAATAAACATATAATAATTTGTGAAAATTGGAATGAAAAATGGAGACAAAGGATTTGGATTCTGCTTCATACATAATATCCATCTCAAAAGCATTTTAAATAAAGTAGGTAATGTGGGGATCTCAAAAATCCAAATAAATTTGTGCTTAGTAGAATTTATTTTGAAAAGTTGTATTAACAATTGGTCATCAACATTGAAAAATTACAAAAAGTGCAAAGAGAAGAAGAGTTGTATCATAGGAAAAAGGCAAACGAATCGAGGGAGGAATCGTAGGATGCATGATGTTCTCTCAAATCAAGACGGCTTAACAAGAATTATGCTCAACATTACAGTACAAAACTTCTGATTTTTGTCTCTACATGTTTGGTAAACTAAGGAATCTTTTTCTGTTTTGTTGCAGGAATAAACTTAGGAATCTCTGTCTCTAGAATTACATGCTTGGACGATCATCAATTTATTTATTTCATAAATATGGCATGCATTTGTATTATACTTAACTTTGTAATTGCCTTCCTCATTTGTGATCTAGAGCTATATACATTATCATATAAGAAGTTTGAAAGATGTATGTAAAAGAAAAGGAAGTTTGAATTCAAAACTAAGGGTAGAAAAAAAAAAAAGAAATACTCAAGAGTAGATATCATTAATTTGTTATTATTGTATCTCTATACCATTTGTGAGTTAATTGACTTATTTAACTATCGAAGAAAATATCATTACTTTGAAAAAAATATTTATTAACAAGTTTTCCACACTTAGTAAAGTCTTCTATAAATGTATTTTTATTAAATTCAGTAATTGATAAGTATTATTCTAAAAATTAATTATATCATTAAATATAATAATTGAATTCCCTTGCATTGGAAAAATGTTCTTTTAACAGCAAAATTCCAAAATTATTTTTTATTGTGTAATCTAAAGTAGAGTTAATAACTTAGATGGTCATTTGGAGCGGCTACATTTAAAACATTGCTTGATATATTCATGTGTTAGATTCCTAATAGCATGACTTGGTTTGGTTTTTGTCAGCACGAGTTTGGTGAACCCAAAATTTTCCTTTGGTCGGTTTGATATATGTATTTAAGTAATTATAGATCAATTTATTGGCAAAACGTGCATTAACTATAGCTTAAATGACCACTTGGGCCTAACCCTTCATTAAATATTGCTTGCCCTCTTAAAATGTTCGACTCCTCCCTTTCTCTCTACACGATTAATCTAGTTGACTAATGCTTTGTTTGTTTGTTTATAATTCCAAAGATTGAATTCTGATTGGCATCTAAACTTCATCGCTTCTTCTAGTTATCTCAGCTCACAATGCTTCACTTGTTTAATCTGTCCTTTTGCTAAGTGATTAAATCAGTCGCACAAGCAGAGAATAGAAGCTTCTAGAAAAGGTCCAAAAGGATTTAGAAAATCCTTTTATTATCTCATTTATTATCTTTTTTGTGGAATTTCTGAATATTTGCGGGTGTGAATTCTCTTTTTCCTTGTTAAAGAAAGTGCTGGTTGTTGCGTTTGTAAGCTGCATTTTTTTTACCTGTTGTGATCTATAATCAATAATTGAATCCCACAAATTATGAATGAAATTTATGAGTATATATTAAAAAATAATGGGAAAAGTTAAAAGGAATCTTAATCAACTTGTCCTTCTGCATGTATCGGGAAAATTAATGCTTTACTTGTTGTATCCAAAATATATATTAAAGAAAAACCAATAAACTGAAAGCTGAAATGAGTGGTGATAATTAATGTGCTTCTGATTTAGGTGACTTATTATTAGTAGTATATAATTTTGGACAAGTTAAGAGTGTTTTATTATATCAAGGTAAGTGAAGAAAGCCAGAACTTGCCTGCGAAGTCATGGATTGGCCTACAAGTTTTCTTGTTTGCCTTGTCATATTTTCATCATCGGTCTTATTCCTATTCTTCCGAAGAAGAAATTCCAACCCAGGCAAGCTCCCTCCAGGGCCTCCAGGATGGCCCATTATCGGAAACATGTTCGATCTTGGCACCATGCCACACCGGACCCTCACCTGCCTAAGAGACAAGTATGGTCCAGTTATATGGCTCAGGCTAGGTACCGTGAACACCATGGTACTTCTTTCAACAAAAGCAGCTACTGAGTTGTTTAAGAACCATGATCTCTCCTTCGCTGAGCGCAACATCACGGAAATTATGCGCGCCCATGATTACCACAAAAGTTCTTTAGCTCTAGCACCGTATGGTTCATATTGGCGCGTGTTAAGGCGCCTGGTCACGGTGGATATGTTGGTTAACAAGCGGATAAATGAAACCACTTGTATAAGAAGAAAATGTGTTGATGATATGCTGCTATGGATCGAAGACGAGGCACGTAAGAAGCAAGGAGACTCACATAGAGATGGAATTCATGTGGCACGTTTTGTGTTTTTGTTGACATTTAATTTGCTTGGAAACCTTATGCTGTCGCGTGATTTGTTCGATCCTGATTCAAAGGAGGGTTCTGAACTTTTCATGGTCATGTTGAGGCTGATGGAATGGTCTGGTCAAGGAAATATCGCAGATTTTTTTCCCTGGCTGCAGTGGCTTGACCCTCAAGGATTGAAAAGGAAGATGGAGAAGGATCTTGGTAAGGCCATTGACATTGCCTCTAAGTTTGTGAAGGAAAAATTGCAACAGAAGAAGGTGGGGGAAGATAAGAGGGATTTCTTGGATTTGTTGATTGAGTTTGAAGGAAATGGCAAGGACGAACCAGCTAAATTATCTGACCATGAGCTGAACATCTTCATCCTGGTAGTTCTCTTACTTTAATTAATATAGGATCATATTTTATTTATTATGAACTCGGCTGAATGGAGATATTTAATTAAGAAGTGTCAACATTGGTTGTCCTTAGATATATTGAAGCATGCTGCTATGATTTCTTCTGTTATTTTGGCTCACGGTCATGAGACAAAAAATTGAGCATCAAGACATATATGCAAGCGGTTAATGTTAGAGACACATTCGCATGATACTAATCCAAATAATTAGAACTCATCCAAATTAGATGAAGTTATTTTTTGCAGCCAATCACTGAGTGATCTTTTCTGCACCAGAAGTTTTATATAGCCTCCTTGGTGAAATTTGTTCTGTTCAAAACTGAATAGTTTTCATAACCAAAATATTTCCATGTTTATTGCACTGGTGAAGCCTTGCTCTCACCTTTACAACGTTCAAAGCACTTGTCATATACGAGAAAAGCTAAATCCCATTTATAGATTGCTAACCGGAATAAAGACAATTGTGAATAACCTGCTGCCAACTCATTTCCAGGTTTAGCTGGAAACTTTTAGAATACAAATTCAATTCGACTACCGTAGATATTTAACCAATTCTTAGTGTCCAAATTGAACAGGGCTTCGGCTGCAACTTCTGCTTTTCTGAAAAATTAGAGAATAGCAAATGACTTTCCAACTTGTTCCTCGTTCTGATTCCTGACATTTGATTTAACACTTTAATGCATGTTATGACCAGGAAATTTTTTTGGCTGGTTCAGAGACAACAAGCAGCACCATAGAATGGGCATTTGCCGAGCTGCTTTGCAACCCAGACGCCATGATCAAGGCCAAAGCAGAGCTTACTCGGGTGGTTGGACCAAACAAGAAGGTAGAAGAGCGTGACATTGAAAATCTTCATTACTTGCACGCAGTAGTAAAAGAAACATTTCGGCTACATCCACCACTTCCATTCCTTATTCCAAGAAAGGCAATGCAAGACACCAATTTTATGGGGTACCATATACCCAAAAACACACAAGTTTTTGTAAATGCTTGGGCCATTGGAAGGGATCCGGAAGTGTGGGATGACCCCTTGTTATTCAAGCCCGAGAGGTTTATCGGATCGAAAATCGAATACAACGGGCATCACTATGAGCTAATTCCTTTTGGAGCAGGGAGAAGAATGTGTGCAGGTGTGGCACTAGCTGATAGAGTTCTGCGCCTCGTTTTAGGCTCATTGCTTCACCACTTTGATTGGGAACTTGGAGGCAATGTGACCAAGGAGACGATTGACATGAAAGACAAATTGGGCGTAACAATGAGAAAACTGGAGCCGTTACTAGCAGTTCCTAAAAAGTGTAAGACATCAGACTGAAGTGAAGTATTTAGATGATGGGCAATTTGAAACGGTCTTTGCAAGTTTCCTAGCACACATACTATTCAAGCATCTGATTCATAGTTTATGTTTCGTTATTTTTAGTATTAGCAAAATTAACAAGGATTGAAGAAAGGGTACTTGTCAGGACTCAGGATCTCTAGAGGAAATTTCATCCAGGGTCGGCATCTCTTGCATGGAAATGGTGGCAAGCAGATTTTTCATTCAATGTCTCCTACTGGAATTTTCACTATATTAGTTGGATACACTTCATATGCCACTAGATCAACATTTAGGGTGATTGCAATTTGCAAGAGGGAGACTTCTGTTTAGTTTGATGCGTATTTACTTTTCTTTTGAACTCCAATGCTCTGGACCCATTAAGTTAATGATAAGATTACATATTATCGTTTTATTAAGTTTGGAATTCTTTAAATTACTCCTTGAAACCAACTAGCAATTAAATTTGGTTGACTTCTTTGACTGGAAGCTTGGTACTAGCAATGCTACTCGGGACTATAGAAACCAATGAGGAAGAGTATAAAGTAGAGGCAATTTCAAAACTTCTATTTTTCATAAGATTTATATTGAAATTCATTTATCATAAATCATAATAAAAATTGAAACTAATAGTAAACGATTATTAATTTATCTATACTAATACAATTAATCTAAATATTAACCCTGGTTAAAAACATACAATAAAAAGTAATTTGTCTCTACCCTTTATTAATTAATTTCCTAAAGTAATATATGACTATTTACTTTTCACAAATTAAGTATAAAATGATGCACGCATTTTAAAAAGATAAATTAATTAAGGATACAATGTATCTCCCTTCTCTATATTGTTTTAATTAGTATTCCTCAACCATGCATCAGATTTACTTTATGTCTTTATTCGAAATGCCACAGGGGATGAAGGAGGATCTTGATCAGATTCAGAAACGTTTTCTGTGGGGTGGTTCAGACGAGAGAAGGTGCATTCATTGGGTGAATTGGGAGTCAATTTGTAATCTCCGAAACTGTGGGGGACTTGGTTTTATTGATCTCCGATTGAAGAACATAGCGCACTTAAATAAATGGCTTTGGTGATATAGTGAGGAAAATGAGAGTTTGTGGCACTCAGTGATTATTGGGAAAAAGGGGGGGGATAACTTGAGTTTGTTACCTTACAATCCAAGTGGTAGGCACATGTCTACCATTTGGAAAAACATTACATGTGCACTTACCCCTTCGGGGAGTTTCTCTTCTTTTCTTTGTGCAGGTCTTGGATACTTGATCGGGAATGGTCTTAATATCTACTTTTGGGATGATGAGTGGATTGAAGACATTATCCTCAGAGTTGCTTTCCCTTGTATTTCCGCTCTTGCTACAAACAAAATCGGAAAGGGGTGCGAGTTTGGTTCTTAGACCAATCAGATATGGCAGTGGCATGTTGAGTTACGAAGAAATGTGTTTGATTGAGAGAAAGAGGCTTAGGAGCAATTCATGTGTTGTTTGCAAGGAATTCATCTTGATATGGAGACTAAAGATAAATTAATCTAAAAATTCACCCCAAATGGTAATTACTCTACCAACTATTTCTGCAAATCTGTTTTAAGCAATTGTGATGCAGATATGGAATTATGGAGAAACGTTTGGGCTGGTTTAGCTCCCCCGAAGGTGGAGATCTTTGTGTGGAAAGTCCTTAGGGGCAAAGTCACGGTCAAATAGGAACTCGTCAAAAGAAACCTTATGCACCTAGAGGCGACCTTGTGCGTGTTGTGCAATAATGGTATTAAATCAGTTAATCACCTCTTATTTACTTGTTATGAATCGTGGAGATTGTGGTGCTCATGGTGTGTTGAATGGGATATCATTACTTGCATGTCAAAAGATGTTGTGTCGTTCTTTAAGGCTTGGAACTCTCATCAGATTGATCTGTCAAGAAGAAAAGTGTGAAGAATGTCTTTCTTCACCATTATTTGGTCCATTTGGCTTTTTCGAAACAAAATGATCTTTGATGGGAAAATTTAAAATCCTACGAATGTGTTGGATATCACTAAATTGCAACTGGCATGGTGGGTCAAATCAAAATGGCTTGACCACAACACCTCCATCACAAATTTTATTCGTGCTCCTTCCTCTGCCTTAGCTCCCACCTCAAGGAAGCAAACTAAGTCCAAGGTTTCATGGGAGTGTCCGCCTATTGGTTGGCTCAAATTCAATATTGATGGAGCTTTTAGGGGTTGTCCAGGTCATCTTGGCATTTGAGGGGTGTTACAAGATGAAACAGGTGTTGTTAAGCTTATTTTTTCTAAAAAGGTTGGCTGGGGTGATGCCAACCTTGCAGAGGTCCTAGCAGTCAAAAAGGCCATGGTCTTGTTTGCTACCTCTTCATGGGTGAACTCCAACAACATCATCATCGAATCTGACTCTAAAAATGTTGTGTCTTGGGTATTCAATCCTCGTAAAGCCCCGTGGCAGCTACGACAACTTATCTTCCAAATCCATTCACTTAAAAACAGAGTTGCAAATGGATGGTTGATCAGACATATTTCAAGGTCAAGTAATGAGACTGCTGATAGTCTTGCCAAATCAGGAGTTAACAAAACTCATGATCTTTAACGCCTTTACCCCTAATTGTTACAAGGGCTTCTTGAGTGTGATTCGGCTGTGGAATGTCTCCTTTGCCTATTGTTTTCTATTTCTATGCTCTTGATGAGGGTCTTTAATGGCTGAGAATTTATGCTGATTGTTTATCTTTATGGTTAGACATGGATCACCTTAGGGAATGACTTAGACTAATTTGCAAGAGGAAGAAACATCCTCAACGGTCATGTTTCCTCTTTTTGCTTTTCCCCTGCTTTTTGTTCAGGGCTGTTTGTGGTCTCATGTCGTGTTTAATGTACATGGGCTTATCAATCTCTTTGTACAAATTATGTTCTACTGTCCATTTTTTGCAACACTAGCCTTTGAGTCGGATCCTAGGCTTTCTTTGCTGAGTCAGATCCTAGGCTTTTTTTGCCAGGTTCCTTCTCCTTTTGTATATTTGGGTTCATCCCTTTTCATATGAATAAACCCTTTTCTTAACTTTCAAAAACAAAGTAAAGTATTTAAGGATATGTTCATCATATCCAGTGAAATTGTGTGACAAATTTTCTTAAATGTAAGCTTAGAATATGATTGTACGCATAGAATTATGTAACTAACATTTATTAAATAGGTGGTGTACTTGAGCCCAAGGCTTTCTGTAACTTCTTCCAATGACATAAATTTGGTTATGGTAGGACAATCCAAAACATAAGATATCTAGAATCTCTTAATTTTCACAACCATATGCGTCTGGTCTAAGGCAAAATGCGTTTATAAGTTCAGCAGGAACATTGTATCAAGACATTGGTTTATAAGGACATAAAAGAGAGTTTGGAACTCCAACACTCAAGAACGGAAATCACCTTTAGTTTGCCTGTTTGTTTGATTCTTTTCTTTTTTGCAACTTTCGTTCTGGTCATATGGGGAAGACAACCTCAGAATGTTTGGAAGCTACGACCACCAGGACCTCTAGGGTGGCCAGTGTTTGGCAACATTTTTGACCTTGGAACTATGCCTCACCAAACCCTATACAAGCTCAAGCCTAAGTATGGTCCAATGCTTAGTTTGAAGCTTGGATCAATAAACACTTTGGTCATACAATCAGCCAAGATAGCCTCCGAACTATTCAAGAATCATGACCAGAATATTTATGATCGTTAATGTCCTATTGTGTTCACAGCTCATAACCACTATCAGGGAACACTTGCATTAGGCAGATATGGCAGCTATTGGTGCATGGATCGATGCATTTGCTCAACGAAGCTCTTGGTGAACAAACGAATCAATGAGATGGCTCCTCTTAGGAAAAAGTGCCTTGATGACATGATGTGATACATAGAGGAAGACATAGTAGCAGCACATGCACAAGGACAAATAGGTAAGGTAAATTTGGCTCACTTTCTTTTCCTTATACAATTTAACCTGGTTGGCAACCTCGTGTTGTCACGGGATCTGTTAGACTCTGGATTCAAAAAAGGGAAAGAATTATTTGATGCCATGAACAAAGTCATGGAATGGGCTGGGAAGCCAATTTTGACCGACTTCCTTCTTGTCTTGAAATGGTTAGATCCCCAGGGGATCAAGAGGAATATGGTACGAAACATGGGACAAGCCATGAAATTATGAGCAGGTTTCCAAATGAGAGGATTGAGGAGTCGAAGCTAGTAAAGGAAAAGACAACCAACGATTTCTTAGATGTTTTATTGAAATATGAAGGTAAAGGAAAGGAAGGGCCTGACACAGTATCACATCATATTGTTACCATAATCGTACTGATAAAACTGCGTCTTGACATACTAAGAATATTAATAATTCCATCAAGATTCTAGAAAAATATAAATATATGTGTATTATTAAATTTGTTATTGTGCATGAATTTTTTTTTTGTTGGCACAGAAACAACAGGCAGCACAATTGAATGGGCTATGGCAAAGCTACTCCGCAACACTGAATCAAAGACTAAGGCCAAATAAGAGCTTAATCGAGTTATTGGACCGAAAATGAAGGTTGAGGAGAGTGATATAGATGAACTGCCATACTTGCAAGCAATGATTAAAGAAACACTAAGGTTACATCCTCCGGTTCCCTTACTCCTTCCTAGAAATGCCATGCGAAAGACCAAGTACTTGGGATATCTCATACACAAAGACACACAGATTTTTGTGAACGTATGGGCATGTGGAAAAGACCCAGATTCATGGGAGGATCCCTTGTCATTCAAGCCGGAAAGATTTTTATGCTAAAAAATAGACTACAAAGGATAGAATTTTGAGTTGATCCCTTTTGGATCTAGGAGACGAATTTGTGTAGACATTTCTTTAGCTTATAAGGTTGTTCATCTTGGTCTGGCTACCTTGCTACATTCCTTTGACTAGGAGCTTAGGAGCAACATCACTTCAGAGGCTATAGACATGAATGAAATGGTGGGTATAATAGCACGAAAGCTCATACCATTCGAAGCAATACCCAAGAAGCATGTCATGTAATGAAAGATGATCATGCTAAATCACCTGCTATGTAATTGTTAAGAGCATCAACAAGTTTTGTGAAGAATTCCTTGCAACATAAAACAAAAATGAGCTCTCATGAAGCTCTTGTGGAGTTCCAACACAGTACAATTGATGTAGAACTCCCTTGGTAGAATAAAACTCTTCAAAGTTAAATTATGGTCCAATATCTAACCTAACTTGCTTTATAGATGTATTGAATTGATTTTGAATCATATTATAAAATAAGGGTAAAATTGTTAAATATCTAATTTTGCTTTCATAAGAAATATTTAAATGAATCTGTTGTGATCATCCACTATGGTGAGAAAATAGTGATGTTCATTAGCAGTAGAGGTAGAATAAGTATCCCAAATGTTAGTATGAATGAGATCAAATGAAAAATTTTCTAATTAATTATGAGCAGGGTATGGAAGCCTCTTTTGCTATGCTAAAGGGCATTTATGGCGTTCAAAGTTTCCATAACAAATCACTTTAGAACAATTCTATCTTATTAACTTAACCTTACTAAATGAGATATGTCAATATCTAGAGCGCCACAAATTAACATTTCCTAAAACAAAATTTACATGATTAATAGAATTCTTGTTCTTGACAGATACATGTTCAACAAAGCCTTGTTTTTTTATAGATGCATGATTAACAGAAGAATTATTTTGCAAAGAAACTAAAACTTTAATATTGACGTCCTTGTTTAGTATGCCTTGCATGAAGTACAATCTAGCTTGTTTTTTAGAAAATCCAATCACTTTTCATTTGGTGAGATCCTAAAATATACAATGTGTGTTAGAGAACATTATACAATGTTCTTTCTTACTTGTAAGGCCATTGACACTCATGAGATTAGGGAACATAGAGTACATCATCAAGAATCATAAAAATTGTCAGCTTAACGGAACCTAAATGTGTGATTACACTAAAAATAAAAAAGGTATTTACTGATGAAAAGAATTCCGTTCTTAAACATTTGTCAGCACTACTAATAAATTGGGGATCGATTCCCGACCAACATGCCTATTGTAAACAACCGACCGAATACCAACAGATTAGCAACAGAATTTACCAATGAATTGCTTTTTGTTAGACAGTTATTGATAATTTGATGACATGAATTGAATAGGGAAGGCGCAAAAATTGCCAACCAACCTTGTCTATTGATAATCAGGATCACCGATGGAATTATTGATGAAATATTCTATCAGCAATGCAATTATATCTATGGAATTACCTACAAAACTTTTTTCGATAATGTCATCAACTAAATATTTCATCGGTAATTCCATCGATAAGTTTAATACAAGGCTCCCTTTCCCCCAAAAGTCGCTTCTCTCTCTTTTTCTCTCTCCTAACCTGCCCCCTAATGCCATTATCATCCTAAACCAACGCCCCAGCTTAGGCTGTCACCAACCAAGCCTTTACTGTCACTGACTAAGCCTCCACTACCTTCATGGTGTTGCCTAAAAAGATCTATTTGTGCAAGTTAAAGCTAAAAGGGTCAATCCTTAAGAGCGAAAATGGTAGAATGTTCTTTGGATTGTAGGGATCACCCTTACCCTTTAAATGGTCTATCCCTAAGCCCTAAAACATGAGGAAATAGCATTTTAATGCATACTTAATCGCATAACTATATATGATAGAGGTTTTCCTTCATGTTAGTGCAATAATATGGAGTTATTAAGCACTAATTGGATGAAGCCCAAGGAACATAAAGGCCTTGCAAGAGAATTGTAAAGTTGTTATAATTATAAGATCACTATGCATCAAAGTCATGTTCCTAAAATTGTTCCTGGTCATTGTATTGTCAAGACAAGGCATTGACAATGCTCAAAAATCGATACATATTAAGCTTCCTTACTTGGGAAGTAAACAATCAATCTCATAAATTGAAGTATATAAGATACTTGATGATAACATGTAGGTGCTTGTTAAAGAACAAGTTCACTAAACATGACCAGTTATGAGAACTCCATTTGGTATTTCACTTAAGTGTCTATGAAAAATGTTCTCATGTAATAGTCGTCCAACTAGTCCTTAGACTTGATATACCAGGTCATCTTGTATGGAAAATGACATACTTTGATTTCACCCCTATGGGTCTGGAGGTAACCAAATGCCTAAACAGGGTATTTTTGGGTATGTTATGAAGCATGCGAAAGTGAATGAGTGGTCAAGAGAGGATTCATCACCCCAAGTGATATAAGGGGATGTATCTCACTTGTTCTCAATTCTTAATTAACTTGTATAAAGTCTTTGGCCAAAGCATGATGAATTTGAGAAAAGTTAGTTTCCTAAATTCATAAGGTTAGTCATGAATTATGAGAACTAATATGGAATGTCATAAATAGACATCGAACCATGATTAATAACATATCTGGGATATTTGATGAAATGACCGTATTACACTAAAAGGGTTATCACTGAAAAGCTTTGTCAAATTCTTTAATTAACTCTCTAACATTGGGATGGTCATGATGTATTGCTAGATGCCGCTCATGATCCATAAATATAAATCTATTATCAAATTTATATTTGATTAGGATTTATATTTATTGCCAACATGTTAGAAGCCTAATAGGTCACACACATTAAGTGACATGATTAAGATTAAATAAGGATAATTAATTCAGTTAGACTTAATTGAAAGAGACCAAAATAAAACGAGAAATTAATTAAGTTCTCAAAGACTTAATTAAATTAAAATACAATTGTTGTATTTAGAGTTACAAATTAGTTTGGCTATATAAATATGTTATATTAGCAAACTAAAACTCTTAGCTTCCAACCATTTCTTAGCTATTTCATAAAATAAAAAAAGAAAAATAGTTTTCTTTGCTTGACAAAAATAAGATTTAGCGAGAACTTTTAGTCTTTTTGTTTTAGAAACAAAACTTACTAGAACAAGTAAAACCTTACCTTTGAGAAGGTCTTATTCAGTAACTGTGTGGATTACTGTTAGAGGCCAAACACTTGGGTGGTTGAAGATTTAACAAATCCTAAAGGTGAAGAAGCAAAAATTTTGATTAATTTGGCTCTTGATTACGATATCTAGAGCAAGGTACGTAACTCTTACACTTATGAGTATTCATAATTAATTTGAAAGTTACATGAAAAACACAAACATTTATCTAGTAAGATTCAACTGTTTCTTTGATTAAATACTAGTTTATTTTTCGTTTGCATTATATTATTTTAATTTATTGATTATTTCATGTTTGAGCATAAGGTTGAATCCCAACAGTATTGACCCTTGGCAATTAAAAGGTCGATCCCTAGGCATTCCAACAGAAAAATAAAAGCTTTAAACCCCCTAAACTCGAGCCAGTCTTCACTCTTTCTATTCTCTTCATTTTCCTCCCACTTTCTGTTGTAACGCGTGGGTCTGGGAACCCGACCACTAGACATGAAAAATTTAAAGAGTCCCCACCAATCTTTTTTTAGCTAGGTGCGATTGGCCACCTATTGAATTTGTTTTTCTCTACGAAGCCCTAAATTAATTTTAGGATCGCTTAATGAACAAGACTCAGTCTACGTATTTCAGAGTTAGGTTCAGGAGTACGATTACGCATGAGAAAGGACTAGCACTCCCCGTAACACCCGTCCCACAAACGATACCACTTAATCATATGTTATCCTATTAACCTTAACTTTTTAATTTTATTCATATGTTTCCCTAATCCTTGTTTATTTGTTTTATCTCTTATTTTATTTATGAATTAAAACATTTTATTCAGTTTTACGGGTGAGACGTGCACATAATGTAATCATGAAATGCATAACATAAAGTCTAGATAATGCCAAACGAAAACCTTTTATTGAGGATGTTCCCCAGATCCGTCC
Source organism: Theobroma cacao (assembly GCF_053813885.1). Lineage (NCBI taxonomy): Eukaryota > Viridiplantae > Streptophyta > Magnoliopsida > Malvales > Malvaceae > Theobroma > Theobroma cacao. The sequence continues at coordinate 4,635,476 of NC_142643.1, forward strand.
ATCATGCTAGTGGGATCTAAGGATATTCTCTCACCTAGGAAAATACTCGAGAAACTCACCCACGTAAATTTACCGAGAAAATCCCATCATCGGGGTAATCATTCATGTTTAAAATACTTTCTGTGAACGCAAATCCTAATATTGTTGGCTCCATTAGTTTTTGATGATAATAAAACATTCTCATTTTTTTGTATCTAATATCTTTACTTGAGTGTGCAGAAAATTAATATATGAAATTAATTTATTAACTCTTCAAAGAGTATTTTTTATAGAAAAAGAGGGATAAAATCAACAAGATGTAACTGAGTAACAAGGAGGAAGTTTATTGGTAAAACAAGGAAGAACATTGGTTGACCAAATTTCAAATTGGAGAAATGACGAGCTGAAGAGTTTGAGAAATAGAATCAGTTTAGTCGACCAGGTCAGTTGACCAAGTGCTCTCTGCTAAAATCTACAAACTAGAAACAAAACTAACTTAGTCAACCAAGTTAGTCGACTAATAGCTCTCTGTTTGCAATTTGAACCAGTGCACTACAAGACAGATTAACGGCTAGAACTCATCCTCAACTATTTTCGACGGATATAAACTGTCAAACTGCCATCAAAGTTGCATCTCCAAGTATCAAAGGGTTTTCCAACAATTAGAAACAAGTTTTTAGAAGCCTTGAATGAGATTTGAGCTATAGAAAGTAGAAAAACTAGAGAAGCTTCACTGCACTTGTCCGCACTTAAACGCTTATTCTTTGCATTTGTCTTTTGCTCTCAATCTTGTACCAATCAGATCAACCAGTGATCATAGGTACTTTCTTTTACTACTTCTCTTATATTCTTAGAGTGAGGGAGCCACTCTAAGGGGTTGTTCAAGCTTAGGATAGCTTGATTGTTGTAGGTTGTGGTTGAGCCTTGAAAAATCACTTTAGGTTTTAGTTGAGCTCGTGAAAAACTAGTGTAAAAGGTTGTGGCTGAGCCTGGTGGAAGCCATTGTAAAAGCTTGGTGGAGCTTGTGAATTTCACCGGTTGTTAGTGAATTTGTGAGAAAATCCTTGGTTGGATAATCAAGGTAGTGGATGTAGGTCTTGGACCGAACCACTCTAAATTGCTGTGCATTTTATACTTTGTTTTTATTTTCTTAAGTTCTGAAAATTAGTTTCCAATCTTGTCAAGAACCAAATTGTGCTATTCACCCCCCTCTAGCACATATTATAAGAACCAACAAATATGAGCGAAGACCTTTTATTAAAAACGGTCTCCGAGCCCTCCTATCATACAAGTGAGGCTCGAAGGTATCCTTTCACCTAAGAAATTTTTCGAAAAAAACTCATCTTCGCAAGCGCCGTTGAAAAGTCTCATCATTGGGGCTTATACTCGTATACAGAATATGTCTACAAGCCATGACATTTAACAGTGCAATGATAAGGTATGATATGCTCATAAATTTCAATATTTGTTTATTAATCTTCCAACAACTCTTTTATTATTTCTTTGAAATTTCGTTTTATTATTATTATTTGCGTGCACATATGCCATGAACAAATATTTTATACTTTCTTATTGGTCTTATATAACCATTTTTTTATTTCATCATATATTTTTGCGATGTAAACACTTATTTATTTTATTATATAGACTTCCCTAAACACATATTTTTAAACTAAATTTTTTATTTAATAATTATTATTATTTATGTATATATTTTTTTTACTTAACTTCTTTCCCTTTTTTATTAACCTAACCTATTTTCTTTTTGACTAATTATTTTTTTATCTTTTCTCATAAATCTATTTTATATTTGCCTTTATGTTTAGTTGTACTGACTATCGTGAGTTTACCATAATTGAAAGTTTTATTACTTTTTACTATTTATTTGTTGTCTTCATTATTTCTTTACTTTTTTATTTTTATATTTTACTTAATTAATAATTAGGTTAATATATTTTCATTTATTTTAGATCAAAAACATTAAGATTCGAAATTAAGACCTTGTCATCATACTGGTAGAATCTTAATCGCAACCCTTTACCTAAAAGAATTTATTCGAGATTGCGACTTCACGCGTTTCGAAAGAACATTCCATCATTAGCATTAATCTCCAAAACAACCATTATAATTTATATATTTATAATTTTATACTATGTTATATTCTTTTATTTTCTATACATACCTATATATATAAATTCATACAATTAAATATTTTATTTCTATTACATACCTAACTTATTCTTATTATTAAAAATATATTCTATTTACTTTTGTTTATTTAACTCATTTTTATATGATTATCTCTTTTAATATTATTTTTAGTCCTTACTTAGTCTATTTTTCCTATGACTAAACATCGAATATATATATATATATATATATATATATATATATATATATATATATATATATATATATTTTACATTTTTCTACCTTTTCACTTAGCTAAATTAATTCTTTTATGACTTGACATTATTTTACCTATTTAGATCTATTTTTTACTACTAAACATTTGCTTATTTCTTACATATTTATTTTTATAACCTAACTCTACTATTACTATTTAGGTTTTTTTTACATATTTTACATTTTACTTAACTATACTTATTCTTTTGCAGCTAAATATTTATTTTTTATTTATAATTTTCTATATTTCCTTACTTTTATTATTATTATAATTTATTTTTTTGCTTTTTTTTTGCTCCAAAACATTATATAAAAATTTTCTTATAATATTTTCCATCCTACTTAAATTAATCACATATAAAATAATCAGCCCAATAAACTCAAACAAATAGTTTTACAAATGGATCAAAGAAAAGATTTTACTTTTCTTGTGCTAGAATTAGCCCAAGGTAGCCCGTGAAGAAAAAAGTAGGCCTACTGCACCAGCCTGTTGAATCCCTTTCAAAATGCACCATTTGGTGCTTTAAAGACCACTTCAAATGACGCCGTTTAGGCTTAAACATACTTTTCCTTCCTTTCACTAAAATGACACCGTTTAGAAATCACTAAAGCTAGGTTAAAAAGCCTTTTTTTCTTTCCCTTCTCTCATTTTTCCTTGTCGCTTTCTTTCTCTACCGTCGTTCCTTCCCTTTCTCTCTACCCAAAAATCTCTCTTTTCTCTCTCTAACTAGTAGCTCCCTTTCACTTCTCTCTAAACAGATGCCAAACCATAGCCTTTTCTCCCCTCTTCCCCTAAGCCAGATCTTCACCTCTAACTTAAAGAAGAAAAAAATCAAAAACCTAACCTACTGCAATTTTCCTTTTTTTTTTTGTTACTTTTTTGGAATTTTTTTTGCATCTAGTTTCGATTATGGTTAGGATCTTCAGCTAGTAAAACACTAGGGTATTTTTTATTCTTGTTAATATGGTATTTTTAGATTTCTAACATGGATTTTCTAGGGTTTTGGTTGGCTAGGGTTTTTTTTAGAAAATGGAGATTTTTTGCTACTCATTTTTACTTCTAGGGTTCTTCCCTTAGGGTTATCGTTTTCTCAATCCAGCTTCCTCTTAAAATCAAAAATTTTGAAGGTTCTTATAGAACTCGATTGTCTAAGTTTTTGGACAATCAGAAAGTGAAATCATACTCTTTTGAGCATGATTTCACAGATGATGGCCTCTAAGTCAAAGAAAATCTATGGAGGTGACTCAAATCCAATTGCCCAAAGCGCATTGAATGCTCTATGCAAGCTTTCTTCCTGAAGGAGTTGACTATGGAGGCCAAGCATCTCAGTTTTTTTTATCGTGATTTATTTATTTTATTTATTATTTATGATTGTTTTTTATTTGAAAGGAAAAAAAAAATAGGTGTCTACACTTTCAAGACCCTCAAAACCCCTTTATTCAACCTTAGATTTCAAGAGCTAAAAGTAAGAGACTTCAACCTGAAAATCATGGATTTTCATATTTTAATCTTCTTTCTCTAGTAATCAGAGTTTGTTTCTAGGTTTTCAAGGTTTTGCTAGATTTTCTCTCTAAAGAGCTCACCAAGGCAAGACAATGGGTAAAGTAAGCTATTATTTAAAGGGTACAAAGTTTGAAATTTGGAAGAATGATTGATGAATACTATTGGAAGTAAATGAAGATAAGTCAAGTTTGAAATAGGTATTTAATATACTATGAAATTATTAAGGATTTATGAGGATATTAATGACTAAGCATCATTATAAGTATTGTTGAAGACTTAAACCCTCTGTAGTGAAGCGAGGGTTGATTGGTTAGAGGTGCTTGGGAATGAGCACTTTTGAGTTGTGAGTAGTCGCATTATTTTAAAATTATTTTGATATATAATATTAAGTATGTTTAAATACCTTTGGAAACTCATGATGGTTACGAAAGAGTACATATTCAAAATGTTTGTGATACCAAAATTATTTAGAAATCTTGTTTCAAAATGTATATGTATGTAAATATGAATATTACATATTAGTTTTCAAGTGGAGTACAAGCCTTTATTTGTTTGGAAATTTCATTTCAAAATGTGTAAAGCATGATTTGCATGTACTTTTGATGTTGTAGAATATTGTGATGTTGCTTTGATATGATATTTGGTTGTGAAATTGGATTACTAGAATTGGTAGCTCTATATGGAATTCATGTGTTAATTTGATTGAGTTTTATACTATTATGGTGGGATATATACCTCTTAGCATATTTGGTTTTCTTGCCATAGAATGAACGACCATATGCCTAAGTATATTTGGTTTATATGCCTTAACATATTTGGATTTCATGCCTTAACATATTTGGATTTCATGCCTTAGCATATGTGCTTATACACTTTAGCGTATTTGGTCTATATATCTTAGCATATTTGGATATATGTATTAATATTTGTTCATGTACCTTACATGGTTGGAAGCATGAGTACAAACTTAAGATATTATGTAAATGGAATAATGTATTGTGAATGCCTTGTGTATTTAAATATAAATGTTCAATGATGTATGGTTTTGGCTTTTCCATGAATAAATATTGTGGATTGGATCCTTTAGTAAAGGAAAGCATAACTTTTTGAAAATGAACGTCAATTTGGCAAAATTTGGGAAATAAGAATAGAAAGACTAACCCTTAAGCCAAGGGAAGTCAATCCTAAAGAGTCTAGAAATAATCCCTAGCATTCAGTAATGCAGGGATCGACTCTTGAGGGGAAAAAAGGTTGATCCTTAGAAGATAAAATGTTTAGCATTGTGTCCAGTGTTGAAAGGATCAACCCCTCATCCCTAAATGGTTGATCCCTGCAATCGAAACTACATTGTTTTGGTTGTTTTGGCTACGTTTGGTGAATGTTGTGTGGACAATCTTAGCAAAAGTTTTTAAGAACCCTTGAGCATAATTTGATCTCTCTAAATTATGTTAAAAACATCCTTTTTGGTTCAATGAGGATATAAGTTGAATTTATTTAAAATTGCATAACTCCTTTGTAAATATGTTTATGAAATACTTTCCCATTTAACTTGTTCCCATTTCCTGTGTTTGCTTACTAAGATTTTATATCTCACACACATGGATTATTTTGTTTTCAGATTAGTATATCTTTAGTTGGTGTATTTGAGGAGTCTTCTCTTCGTCATTCTTGTTAAGTCATCATCAAGGCATCTAGTAGATATTTACCCTTTTGTTGCATCGCTCCGTTCATCGAGTCAAACTTTACTTTGGTTATACAAATATAAATACATGTGAATGTTTGGATCAATGTTGATAATAGATATTAAAGGAAATGTAATTATGTTTTTGCTTATAACTTATTAAATACAAACTTATATAGTTTGTTTGAAATTTGTAAGGCATGTGACACATCTTATATATGTTTTTCGTAAAAGATTTCATATATATATATTGAAATGAAATACGACTTTAAGTACCTAATTGTTGTCGCAATTCGATATTGTTTTCGAGGCTTGCATAGGTTGAACGAGGCCTATTTGCTAAACCTATGCACAGGTCATGGCCTGGAATTAGTTCGTGACAATTAGCAATCTATTAGTATAAGTCAAAGAATTAGCTCAAAGTTCTACTTAATTTCCAATCTTTACATTTGTCAACAGTTTTTATTTTGTACATTTTTTTCTTTTTATTCTTTATGAACTAGGTATTTGTGTAGAGTGTTCAAAACAAGTTGTTAATGAGCAGTTCATTCTATAATAAGGTGGACCATCATCTTGTTTACTCCCATTGCTACTAACTTGCTACTTCTAAATGTAGTTTTGCTTTGGCAAGACCACATTAACATATTTTTATGTTTACTTATATGTTTGATCTTTTTATGTAATAAACAAATCATTTCAAAAGTTTGCATTCAGAAAGAACAGCAAAATCCATCACTCATACATTCCATGGACCTAATCGACTAACTCCAAATCGAATTAATTTGGATAGGCAAATCAGGTCCATAGAATGTATGAGCTATTGGCATTAAAATCTTTGAATGGAAAACAGACAAAAACTACAAAATAAGTGATTTTGCTGAAGGTTAGCTTCCATCTACAATCATCTAAGCCATTAATTTGTTCTTGTTTGTTTTCTATTCAAAATGAGTGCTTCTAGAGAAAGTAAGCTCCCATCTTCTTCAATGCCTAACATAGTCATTGACATGAGTTTTCAATTTTATTTCCTTTGTTCTTGTAGTATTAGTATGTAATATCATCTTCTTAAAGACTGATGGTCTTCTTTGTTAGCTGATTGATATTCTATCTCTGACGGTCCCTTAACAAATTTTATTATTTTGTAATCAAGAAGTATTTTGAAGAATTTCCTGCAACAGAAAACAAAAATAAGCTCTCAAGAAGCTTATTTTAGTTCCTTGCTACTACCCATAAAATTCAGAACCTATAGTTTAGTTTTTGGTTACTAATAAATTTCAAGCACTTAGGCTTTGAATAAACCAACCTTTTAAGCACTCGCAAATATCTCATCATTTTTTTTATTATTATCACATTAGCACAGGCCACCCCACAAGAAAGACAGAACCCATCAACCTAATAAGAAGCTAGTTGAAGATCCAGAAAAAAAGCTAACGAGTTCCAGGTTGTAAAACTTAGCACAGGAGTGAAGAACAAAGCGCGTGGAATTCACGTGTTATTTATTAGCTACTATTTTACTATTATTGTTTTAGTGAGTTAGTTAAGGTTAATTGAATTTGAAATCTTGTTACCTTTTCTGATTGGTTGGTTTGTTTAGTTAGTTAAGGATCAGAGTATAAATACTCTGCAATTTTTTGATTCATTTTAATGAAACTAAAAAAACTTTCAGATTATCCATTTCATTTTCTCCTTTTCTCTCAAATCTTACATAGTATCAGAGCCAGGTCTAGGGATTTTGGTATGTGTTCTTAATTTTTCTTTTCAGATTAAATGATTGATGATTGGCAATTAGTAGCTTGTTGATATGCAATTGTAATTGCACAAGATTTAGTTCTTGATTATGGTTGAATCTTGTTGATTTGTTTGAAAAAATTCTTTCTAGATTTCTCAAGCTTTAGATTTTTTGAGATTCTTGAGTTTTATTTCTTGAGAAATAGAAAGATTGATTCAGAAGAATTCAACATCTGTTATTGAGGATTTACAGTCCCCATATTACCTGCATCACACTGATCACCATGGATTAGTTGTAATCAATCTTAAACTCAATTCTAGTAATTATGTTGCTTGGAGTAAGTCGTTTATACTAGCTTTATCGATCAGAAATAAAACTGGATTTGTAGATGGAACAATTCCTAAGTCAGTCACAACTGATCCACTCTATGGACCGTGGATTCATTGTAATAATCTGATATTGGCAAGGCTCTTAGAATCTCTTAAAATTCCTATTGCTTCTACTGTGTTTTATATGGATTCTGCTGTTGAAGTGTGGAATACTTTGAAGCTGAATTTTGATCAACCAGATGACATAAGGGTTTGTAACCTACAGTATAGCCTTGGCAATGTATCACAAGGAAATATATCAATAGATTCTTATTTTATTGAACTCAAGGGTATTTGGGAGGAACTGAGGAATTACAGACCTCTGCCACAATGTGAGTGTGAAAAATGTAATCCAGGATGTTTTAAAAAGTATTTTGATCGGTACAAGAAATACATGGTTTTCAGATTTATTAATGGACTTAATGATGCTTACTCTACCCTAAGGACTCAAGTGACTACTATGGAACCTTTTCCCACCTTAGATAAGGTATATAATTTGGTTCTGCGAGAAGAAAATCAAAGGAGTCTCTTATTACAATCCAGTCCAGTATTTGAGTCATCTGTAATGGTAGTGACTTCTGAAAATAAGAAGAATGGGAGACCAGATATCAATTGTAGCCACTGCGATAAAAAAGGTCACTTGAAGGAGAAATGCTTTAGGATAATAGGGTTTCCTAAAGATTTCAAATTTACCAAGGACAAGAATAAGGGAAGTTCCAAGAAACAAACATCATCCATTAACAGCATATCTGCTGGCTCGTCATCAACTGCAGAGGCACCAATTCAATCAAGCTAGGAAGAGAAGCTTATTAGTTCTGACTCTATGTCTCAAATTTCTCTTATAAAGCAACAACTTCAGAAGATAATGGCATTCATCAATGAAAACAATGGTGACACTGATCATGGTATTAGCACTTCTTCAAAAAACTCAACAGACTAAATCTTCTCTGGTCAATTCTAGTGTTGCAGAATGCTTTCTAATCATTTCTGCTCTCACACAGTTCATCACAATTCTTTTAAACAAAATCAAGCTCATAAAATTATGGTTAAACCAAATTCCTGGATAATGGATACTGGGGCAAGTGATCATGTTTCATGTTCCTTAAAGAATTTTAGTACTGCTTATCTGGTTAGTAACTGCTTTGTTCAATTGCCCAATAATCTTCAAGCTACTGTCACACATATAGGAACTGTCAAACTAACCTCTTTACTTGTATTACATAATGTTCTATGTGTACCTTCTTTTCAGTTCAACCTTGTTTCAGTAAGTAAACTAACTAGTTCTTAGAAAAACTGTGTCATTTTTACTGATGAATGCTGTGTTGTTCAGGACCTCACCTCCTGAAAAGTGACTGAGGTTGCTAAAATGTCTTTGGGGCTATATTTCATACAAGACAATCAAGATGAGCAATATCTGTCAAGATTTAGCATTGATAAGATTTTGAAATTTTCCCCTACTATTTTTGCTAATGGTTGTAAAACAATTCAGAATCAGTTTGATGTTTGGCATTTTAGGCTTGGACATATACCTTTAAATAGAATAAATGTATTACAACAACAGCATCCTGAAATACATTGTTCAGAAAACTTGGTTTGTGATATCTGTCCTTTAGCGAAGCAAAAAACATTGCCTTTTCCTGTTCATGTTCAAAATACAACTCTTGCTTTTGAAATTGTTCATGCTGATATTTTACAACTTGATCAAAAACCAGTTTTCAATCACTATAAAATGTATCAGATCAGATAATGGTAAGGAGTTTAGACTCTTTGATTTTTTTTAATTCCACAGGTATCATACATCAATTGTCTTGTACTGAAACGCCTCAACAAATTGGTGTAGTTGAGCGTAAACATCAACATCTTCTTAATGTAGCTAGGGCCCTTTTACATCAGTCAAGTCTGCCAATGAAATTCTGGTGTGATACAGTGCTTAATGCAGCCCACATTATAAACAGGACACCATCTAAGCTTCTTCATGACAAGTCTCCATATGAATGTCTTTATCATAAATCTCCTATTATGAATACTTCAAAGTTTTTGGTTGCTTGTGTTATGTTTCCACTTTGGTTAGTCAGAAAACAAAATTTGCTAAAAGAGCCAGCAAATGTGTGTTTATAAGCTACCCTAATGGTACAAAAGGATTTAAGGTATATGATATTGATGCCAACAAAGTACTCATCTCCAAGAATGTCATTTTCCATGAGCATATTTTTCCTTTCTAACATACAAAGCCTACCACAGATTCATTTGTTTTTCCTCAAATAGTTGGTATGCATGATCCTGTGCTTGATTCTTTTGACTTCAATCATGTTAATTCTAATCCTATTACTTCATCATCTGCTGAGTTGCCTGCCTCTCAACTTCCTTCAACTTCTGGTATTGATTCCACATCAGATATTCATGTTTCTTTGTCCAATTCACCAACTTCAGATTCTATTTCCTCTGCTCTCCAAGATACTTCAAATTCTAGTTCTAATCTTAGGAGAAGCACTAGAATTAAACATGTTCCTAAGTACTTAGAAGCATATCAAGTCAATATTCCTTCTCATATGAATCATGTTACTGCCTACCCTATCACTAAATATCTATCCAGTAATCAATTGTCCCATAAACACAAAGCCTTCACTACAGCTTTATCTCACACTTTTGAACCTACATCCTTTGATCAAGCTGTCACTTGTTCTCATTGGAGAGATGCCATGACTGCTGAATTAACAGCTTTAAAAGAAAATGGTACATGGAGTATAGTGCCTTTACCTCCAAATTCTCATGTTATTGGCTTCAAATATGTGTATAAGATCAAAATGAATGCTGATGGTAGTGTGGACAGATACAAAGCTCGTTTGGTTGCAAAAGGATACAACCAGAGATAAGGTTTTGATTATCAGGAAACCTTTAGTCCTGTTACTAAACAATCCACAATTAGAGTGTTTATGGCTTTGGTAGCATCACAGGGATGGCAATTGTCTCAGTTGGATCAACAATGCCTTTCTCAATGGTGATCTTGAAGAAACTGTGTATGTGCAATTGCCTCAGGGATTTTCTGTTAAGGGGGAGTATCAGCATACTAAACCTGGTACTAAACTAGTATGCAAGTTACATAAGTCTTTATATGGACTTAAACATACTTCAAGGCAATGGAATTCAAAGTTTACTGCTACACTTATGGAGTATGGATTCAAGCAGTCAATGTCTGATTGTTCTTTGTTCACTTTAGTCACAGATAATGGTGAATTCATTGCTTTGTTAGTCTATGTTGATGATATATTGTTAGGCAGCAGTTCAGTTCAAGCCATCTGTAATGTTAAAGCCTACTTGAGCTCAAAATACAAACTTAAAGATCTTGGACCTGTGAAATATTTTTTAGGGTTAGAAGTAGCAAGATCAAGCGAGGGCATTTTATTATGTCAGAGAAAATATACGTTGGATCTTCTGGAGGAGTTTGGTTTACTGGGAGCAAAGCCAATACCTACTCCAATAAACTACAATCATAAACTGAAAAAGAAGTAAATGGAGATGTAGACTCTACAGAATATAGACAATTAATTGGAAAACTGTTATACCTGACATTCACAAGGCCTGACATCTCTTAAGCAGTTCAAACTTTGTCTCAGTTCATGGACAATCTTGCTAAAGAGCATCAAGTAGCAGCGTATAGGGTGTTAAAATATTTGAAGGGGTCTCCAAGACAAGGGATATTAATGAAATCTGTTTCAGACTTAAAACTAATTGCCTACTATGATAGTGATTGGGCAGGATGCCCAAATACAAGGAAATCGGTGATTGGTTTTACTATTTTTCTTGGAAATTCTCTAGTCAGTTGGAAATCTAAAAAATAACATGTAGTGACAAAGAGTTCAACTGAGGCTGAATATAGAGCAATGGCATCTACAGTCTATGAGGTGATGTGGTTAACAAATCTTTTAACAAACTTTGGAATCAGTCAAGACGCTCCAATAAAACTTTATTGTGATAATCAGTCAGCAATACATATTAGTAAGAATCCAATCTTCCATGAACACACTAAGCATATCGAGATTGATTGTCATTTTATAAGGGAAAAGGTGGTTAAACCAACTCATGTTTCAACAAATGATCAATTTGCAGATTTGTTCACTAAGGCTTTACAGCCAAAACAGTTCTACAAGTTACTTGGCAAGATGCATGTTAATAACATACACATACATCTCGAGGGGGAGTATTAACCTGATAAGAAGCTAGTTGAAGATCAAGAGAAGAAGTTGGCGAGTTCCAGGTTGAAAGACTTAGCAGAGGAGTGAGGAACAAAGCACGTGGAATTATGTGTTATTTATTAGTTACTGTTTTACTGTTACTGTTTTAATGAGTTAGTTAAGGTTAACTGAATTTGAAATCTTGCTACCTTTTTTTATTGGTTGGTTTGTTTAGTTAGTTAAGAACTAGAGTATAAATACTCTGTAACTTTGTGATTCATTTTAATGAAGCTGAAGGAACTTTCAAATTATCCATTTCATTTTCTCCTCTTCTCTCAAATCTTACAGAACCAAAGCAAAAACGATTCCCATTACACATAACAATATAACGCCCTTACAACTGTAAATGTCACCCTAGCTATTTTGTTTTTAAAGAATAGTTACTCCAGTTATGAAGTAGCGAGGCGTTCAAAATCGTAGCATATACTTATGGCCTCGCAAAAGCTGGGTTTTGAGAACCTCCGAACTTCAAAGCTTACTTCATATCTACCAAGCAAGAACACATCAGGATTCTACTGCTCTTGATTAATCTCAATGACCTTGGACATAATCTGAGATTTTTAATGTTGACAATGCTCATGAGACGAGCTTTACCTTTCTGTAGGCTAGAATGATTTGTCTTTGTTCTTTTCACTTTTGGTTTGTGACCTATCAGGATTCTCTCATCTGTCTGCCAGTCCTCCCTTTGGGGACACTTGTTTTCCTGTTAGTCTCTGTTTTGCGACAAATTCAGCAATAAAATTCTAGCCTTTCAAAAAAAAAAAAAAGCATAGCATTCAGCAGCAATAAAGTTGCTAAACACCCTGTTCAGGATGTAATGTTCCAATGATGCCAATACTCCAACAAAGACCTAGGAGACTCATCTTACTCTAAGCAATATCGCTTACGAATAGCTAGCAACCCAAATTCATCAACTATATAAACAAACAAAAGAATCTATCTGTTGCAAAAGGAATAACTATATTGACAGAGGCTTGCTTCAAACAAGATACAATGAGCTCGACATAACACTCAATATACAGTACCTCCACAAGATGAATTTCTCCTTTGTTATGGACAATAAAAAGGAAGCCTCATGGAGGCATTGAGATTGTTTTGTGAAGTTGATTGTTATCTTATATCATCCCTTTTGATCAAATATTGGGTACAGCCCCCACTACCAGCAGAGTCATGTACAGCTTTTTCATTATGTGCTCTCTCAATCCTGTAAACATAGTTAAGGCCCACAAGAAGTTCTGTAATAGCTGCTTCAGTTTTTGCTTGATTTGCAAAGTATAGTGTCTGCACCAAAAGTACATTTGACCTGGAAACCACATGCTGTTCCTCAAAATTGCGCTCAGACTGCCACCTTATCATGTTGTGAGCAAGAGGAGCCAGCCATTCCAATATCCGCACTAGTGCCAGACTCCACTCTGCTGCAAGGGAAGCATCATAGATGAATGAGGCCAAAGTCTTTGCATATGACTTCAGTTTAACTCGCAGAGCATTTCTCATAGTTGTAGGTAACATATTGTACAAGTCATCTCTTGCATCATGACCAATCAAGTGAGGTGATGAAACTAGCTTCTCTATCAAGATGATCACATTTGCATAGCGGAGAGCTAACGCAGCATCACCAAGAGTCGATGGAGGAGCATTCAACAAGCACTTGGTATTGAAAATGGATAATTTAGAATATATTTTATTGCTGCAGGACGATGACTCCATCTTTGAATTGTTTATGTTGTCAATAGTTTTTGTGTAAGGCCTACTGAACCTCATAGATCCAGTGCCAATTGGCTTGCAGCTCTCTAAAATGGGAGAATCACTTCCAGCTGACAAGCATCCTTTAAAAGGTCCAACTCCAACATGACTTGACCGTTTGATTTTTAAATGTTGATGCTTGCCATGTAAAGCAGTAGACTGATGATGACATTGTAGATGCTTGCTATTGGTTCGATACTTGTGGGTGATCTGCACTGACTTTGAAAATGTTCTGCCTAGAGGTCCTGAGGAGAACCCACAGATATTATTATCAGAAGGATATACCGAAGACGGTATTAGAGTGGAAAAGGAATGGCTGCGTGAAAGACAGTCACTATTCATAGATTCAAAATCATTGTTCCCATCTACAGTTGCCATTTGGTTAGTCCCAAAGACAATTTTTATCCTCTCAAGTATTGTTAAAAGTGATCTCAACAGAAGCCGGACAATGTAATCATAAGTTCTAATCCATGGAGACATCTCACGTAGATTTTTTACTTCCTGGCGCTGCCACATTACCTTCTGCTGAGACTCAAGTAATTTCACACGATCAGACTCAGCATTTCTCTGCATCCTACGAAGAGTTTGCTCAAGCTCGGCCAGCACTTCCAACTCTTGAGTCAACTGCATCGTAACTGCAACAAATCTCTCCATCTTCTTTACTTTCCTCTCCATCTTCTTCCAGCGATATTCCCACCCGAACCATTCAAAATTATTCAAAATCGGGTCATTAATGAAATGTTCAAAACGGCGATATACAGGGTCAGTGCACTTCTTCCCAAGCCTGGCCACAGACTTTGCCAGATTTCCAAAATTCTCAATTACCTCATTCAGTGCAAGATCCATAAGGTAATTTTCATCATCAGATACAAGCCTCTGAATCCCAATCGAGTCTGCAATTTCTTCCCTCAACTTCAAGATTTCCCTATCATCCAAAGCATGCCATAAATTCACCACTTTAGACATTAAGCGGGTAACTTCAAATGCCAAGATTCCCAGAACCACCTTGTCAGTACTCTCCGAAGCACTCTTCCTCGGATTCCACCATGAACTGCCAAACCAAGACTCAATCACCATTTCGCGTCCCATAATCCGATATACTACAAAGTAAGCACTAGTCAAACATTCTCAAAAGATCTCACAAATCACAATCCCTGTATTAGAGCATAAAACGATGGCATAGATCAGACCAATATTTCCACTACAATTGAAAGAACTCAAGTATACATAAATACAGCTTTCTTCTTGTGTATATATAAACCACAAAATGGAAAGCCCAAATTCTAAATTTTAATTAAATTCCGACTCGTTAAGGCCTTTTAAAGCACCAACAACTTATCATAAACAATTAATGAGCTCAATTAAGTAATCACTTCCACTACAAAAACAGGAAAAAAGAATAAAGCCTTAAAAGTTTTTAAGTCTCCCCTATATTTCCCCATTTACTACTAAAACAGCCCAATTCAGCAAATTTCACACCATACCATAATTTGCCAAGTTAGACCCTCTACAGCAACTCAAACTCATTAATCAATAAACACATTGAGTCCCAAACAGATCCCCAAATAAAAAAATAAAAAAACCCAGAATTTACGAGTCTAAAAATAGCAATGCAACAATTAAAGCAGTAAAAGAAAATGCATTTAAATTACAAAGCATAAACTTACAAGGGTAAAAAAGTAAAACGCTACATCCCCATGAAGCAACACTCGACCTGAAGACAAGAAGAAAAAGAATGAAAGAAGACTTAGTTTGATTTCCCGTAGTGAGAAGCCACGACCAAACACGGACAGAAGGAAGAAGAAGCAGAAGGGGCTTATAAGGGTGAAGAAGATAAGGAAGAGACAAAAGGAGACAGAAAAATCGAAAATCGGTCAAACCGAGGTTAAAAACGGAAACCCAAAGTTCGGATAATTTTGGGTTTATGCTTGTGGATATCAAGGAAGCTGGAATAAATGTTGATGTTGCCAACTCCAACGCTGCCGTTTTGAGGGGTTTTTCTTCTTCGCCTTGTTGCACGTTAATCACAAAGAGAGAATGTTGAAGGGCATATGCTTCTTCATTTTGGGACGTTACAAATCTACAACTGTTAATTAGCATGTGCTTGTGAAATGGAAAACGGCTTCAAAGATTACAATTCTTTGGCTTTACTGCCATTGGAATTTGGAAGTGGATTCAATTCAATGAGCTCCAAAGCATATGATTTCTTATACAAAAAATAATGTAAAATTTAAGGCAAAGAAAACTTTAAAAAAGATGGGTTTTTGATTTATTTAACCAAATGTGGCCCACATTTTTTTTACAGAGTCTATCTTCTTAGAGTTAAAAAATTAAATTAATTAATCAATAGTAGTTAGGGTAGGGGAATAAAAAAATTAAAGTAGTTAAGATTTTAAATGGATTTTGATTGTGAAATGTTGTCTTTAAACTTCAAAAGTTTTTCTCCCCAGTTAATTTTCGTCATTTTCGTAGAATTCGATACTATTTTATTGAGACGTGAGAAACACTTTTTTTCTCTTTTTTTTTTATTTAAATTTGACCAAACATAAAGATGTTCAAAAAGAAAAAGAGGAAAGGTCATATAAATCTTGTTTTATTTTTAGATTTTTTTTAATTTTTTTTAACTCCTTTCCTTGACAATCGCACCAACTTTTTTTTTTTTTTGGGTTCACTTTACATATTTTGAAATAAATTGAAATATGTGTCCATAATTGCATAACCTACCTATATATATTACTTAAAATTTAGATTAATTCATTCATTTAGTAACATCTTCTCTCCTTTTTTTTTTTTTTAAATTAGAGAGTAACGTGTGAAATGAAATGCATTGATACCAACATAAACTTTTGACTTTTTATTTTCTCCACCTGTTTATTGATAAGTAATCTTATAGCATCAATAATGTTATCAATCATTAATAATTTTTAGTGTTATATATATTCACACGTTATTCATTGTCATAGGTTCTCGATAGTATCATTGATCTTTGATGATTAATAACATAACCATCCTTATTGGTAACCATCATTGCTTATTACCTCACATTCATCAGTGAAACAATCCATTGTTTCATATTTTCTTTTGCAACTTTTAACCACGTCATATACCGAAATATAAATTTTCACAAAAATTTGAATTTTATCACAAATAAATTAAAGGCATAATATTCAAATAAGTTCCTAAATTATTCAAGAATATTCAAATAAATTATTGTTATTTTATTACGTTTAATTAAATATTTATGTTTTTATTTTGAGTCAAATAAGTTCTTATAATTAATGATTGATTAATTATCATTAGTAAAAATGATACTTGTCATTTTATATCTATATGGCAATAATATTGTATTAATATGGAAGGTGCAAAAAGTCACATAATCATATTATTATGTCAAATTAGCATATCATCATTATTAATTATGATATACCAACATAACTTATCATTATCAATTATGATATTTTAATATTTCACGTCAGTGTCACATTGTATAGAATAAAAAATAATATTTTTACTAAATCAATAATTAATTATAAGGGTTTATTTGATTTAAAATAAAAATATATGAACTTGTTTGTTCAAAATAAAAGTACAAAAAATTGATGAAACGTAATAAAAACATAAATATTTATTTAATTTTTTTAAATAGTTTAGAAACTTATTTATATATTATACCTAAATTGAAGGATCGAGAAGATTAAAGAGTAATCAAACCTATAATAATGATTAAAAAAATTGTCATTACCTCCTCTTGGCCTAAATAGTAACAGTATTTATTTATATATTTGTATTTAAAATTTATCTTATATTTATAATTTTTATTTAAAAAAATTCGAATATTATTTTTAAATAGAAAATCATACACCCATTGTCAAGCTAAACGTTGGAATGACTTATATATGCATTTTTTTTTAAATATTACACTACATGTATTAATTTTGAGCCGGACGAGTAAGGTTGGTTTTTAATTGATCCGCAGTGTCAGGACGGCGGGCCATTCTTGTCTTTGGCCCATTAAAAAGTTTGTGCAGTTGAGCCAGGCCAGCTCACACATTGCTTCTGAAACGGCCCACATGCAATTCCGAAGGGGGGAAAGGATTTGTAAAATCAAAAGCCGAATGAAAAAGGGACGTTCCAGATCCAGATGGATGTTCACTGTACTTTTTACCACGCACTTCTCAGATTAATCAGTCCCAAGTCTGGATACTATTGCCAATCAGATTAAGAATTGCTGAATTTGTTTGGTTAGAATTCCAATTCCGGCTTGTCTGGTTAATTTACAAGTATGTAAATTGTTATGTGATTCAAATTATGAGAATATTCTTGCACTACAATCAAATGTGGTTCTTGTCTGATTTGTTGTCTCAAGGTTTGGTCAAGCAAATCTAAATATTTTCCATGTGTTAAAACATGTAAAACAGTAAACCCTAAAACACGTAAATAAAGGACACAATTGCTCTTGTTTTTTTTTTATTTGAAAAAAGAAATTTAAATTATTTTCTTTAAGTAAGAGAATCGTACACTAATCAATGAATTAAATATTCGTATACTTATTTTTATTTTTATTTTTTATTTATTTATTTTTTAATTATTCGTTTTTTATCGTGTCAAAGAACTTAATAAAATTTCCAGAAACTTGTTAAAATCTCTAGAGTGCTCTTACTTAATGGAAATTAAAATTTAATTTTAATTTTATGGCCCAGAAGCATAGCTAATTAGCCCTTGTCTTTCCTCAAAATTTCCTTTTCATCTCGAACGACTGTGCATTGCTTTTTCTAGTTGGGCCATATATAATTGGATGTTAGAATAAGCTCCAAAACCAAAATTACCTAATTCAAACCTATAAAGCTTGAATATTTGTGGTCCAAACTGAACCAATTTTTCCTTCTGTTTTTATGAATATTTGCTAGGACCATCCCAGTTTTCAGTTTGAATATCTGAACCAAACCAGCACTATTCTCTGTCATGTCTGAAAAAAACCTCGAACTTTAGCCTGACAGATTGGACATTAACTAACCAGAATGTCATGGAATATAAAAACAAAACAAAACGAAACGAAATGAAGCATTTTTTTCTGGTATGAATTAATGTTGGAATCATCAGAGTATATATAAAAAAAAAAAAAGTGCTAGAAGGGTAAGCTGCCAATTGGGTCGTCTACGTTGGAGTTGTTCTAGCTTTCAGATAAGCCTCATCTGCTCTGATCTATATATCCAAATGCATATTATCTCATAATTGCTTCTTGTTATGGGAAGCATATTCTTGGCATAGGGTTTAGGTGAGATATTATATATTGCAATCACATGGGGGTTTGAAAAGTTATGCAGATTTCTATGGTAGACTTTTTTGAACTATATGTCACCATAATAATTCAATTCTGATGGTTACTGGCATTTGGAGAAACATTACAAAATCAGTGCGCCCCCCCTTCTCTCAATATGATGTTTTCTTGCTCCAAATTAAGTATATAGTATTTGGGTCATCAGATAATCCATCTAACCAAATGTTTGACCACAGTACCTGCAGCGTTGTGTCCATTTACACCATTCAAGAAATTAAAGCCTAATGTTGTGGGTAGTCCTCAAAGGCAGAGATATATTCCATAATGGAAAACAGACTCCTCATTAAGCTATACCTCCCAAAGCAAGGGGTAGTCAAAGAATTCACGCTTTCTTTTTCTTCCTTTATAATTTTTTAATTTGTTCATCTCTGAAAACGGGAGTATTAAAATTGTCAAAAAAATAAGGAAATTAATAGGATTTTCACATGAATAAACACATTACTCTAATACATATAATAATAACATATTAATTAATTTTTTTATTTTTTACTTATGAAGATTTATTGAGTTTTAGATTGCACGAAAGAAAGTAAACATTTTTCCTTTTCATAAATTTATCCGAATCATGAAATAAAATAAACATAATATATCGAAAAAACAGTAAGGTGATAAGTTTAAATTAATAAAAAGTAAGAATGCTTTGCTTGCCTAAAGCATTGAATGCCCTTTGCAGCTAATCTATCCGTTCAATTAAGTGAGCAGTGCAATAGATGATGGTGCCATCGTTATCAGAAAGAACAAGAAAAAAAAAAAAAAGACAATTATGAGAAAGGAAAATAAGTGATGAATAGCTTGCCCAAACAGGAAGAAAATGCTAGCTCACCAGACGGTAGATTGATCTAAACAATGTAATTAATTAAAAGAATAAGCTTGTGGGAATGACCAGTAGATGAATTCACATGTTCATGGAGCGAGCCGAAAAGGGATTCGGTTCTCTGCATTTAACTTTAATTATAACTTTTCAGCTTTATTTCATGCTTATTCATTTATATTTGTTGTGAAATGAGAATTCAAAGTATCAAAGCACGCATGGTCCCCCCTCTTCTCTTCCTGATTTTGGGGGGGTCCCTTAAATCTGAAGGGAAGAGATTATTTTTATTCTGGTTTTTTTTTTTTTGTTCTTTGTTGGGACTCTTCAAGGTGGTAGGAGTTAACATATATTTTGAGCTACACTATTATCTTTTTTCAAGGCATTGTATTGGAAAACCAAATTTATTTGTTTTAATTATCCGGAAGAGCACAATGAACTGTCAAACAAAGTAAAAGAAATAGCATATGGGGTTGCCTTGAAACTCCTTAACCCCCCCCACATGCTCATCACTAGGGAGAATCTCAATTTTCTTTTTCCTATTTGTATTTAAAATTAACATAATAAAATACTGCAAGTGAATGTACAACTGAAAGCAGAAAAAGAAAAAGGAAAAACCTCAAGGGGAAAGAAAAATAGTGTTGAGTGTATATAATTATGGGAAGATCTTGAATTTGGAGTTGATATCTTTGAAAGCACCTTGTTTTTGTACAACTTAGGCCACTTAGTTACAAGTTTTAGGATTACCTGTCACTTTTAAAATATCTTATTTCACTTTGGCTGCTTTAGATAGAATATTAGTGTTTTGCTTTTACAACACAACCAAAGATTTGGGCATGCGATTGCTTCTTACATCACTTATCTTGTCCTCATCGAAGTTGTCTTTTTTCTTTCTTTCTTTCCTTTTCAATTTTTTATTGGTTTCAATTTGCAAATATCTCATCCCCTCCCCCTCCCCCCGCCCTTTTTATTTATCCAATAAAATTTGTTTCTACGTCTCCACTGAACTAACTTTATTGTAGTCCGAACCAAAGAACTTGAATTTGAGCAAATTTGAGGTTAACTATTAGCAAATATTTAAACCCTAAACTAGTTTTAAGAATTATTCATGTTAATAATTTCCTAATTTAGTTTGGGGCGAAAGAGTTGCCTTTTAGTAAGTAAGAAAACATAAAAATATAGTGTATATAAAAGGTTATCAAACAATTTTTAATGAATATGAATACTTTTGGCCGGTGAGAGAGTTAAGAGAAATTTAGTAAGCATAAGAGACTACAAAGTTCAAACTAGTTTAATGTTTACAAGAATTTGAATCAAGCTCAAGAATCATAACAGATATATTGAGCTAATAAAATTTATTCGAATTCGAAAAACTTATTTAATTTGGCTCATCTTGATTTGATTAAACAAATTAATAACTCAAATCCGTTCAATTAGAACTTGACAATAGCATAAATCCAAATGACCTGAATAAATAACTTAAAATGATTCAAATTCAAATAATACATCTAAATAGTATTTGATTTGATTTACTTGAATTCAAAATAACTTAAAGTTAGATAGCTTGACTCAAACTCAATTTGATAAGCGTAATTACCACCTCTAAATATATATAGTTCATAAAACAAAACAAGTTCATTTAAACATGCTTGATAATTATCATCAACTCTTTCTTTTTCTTTGGTGATAACTAAATTTATCATCAACTCAAAATCAAGCTCAATTACTTGTTCATTTATATTTTTAAAAATATTATATATATTTGGATAAAGCTTTATGCCTATTTAAAAAAACAAAAAAGTTTCAATTTTGGTCGCAAGCCACTCAAATCAATTAGCTATTAAAATATTCAAATTGGGTTTACCCAACTATTTAAGTTAATCAAGTTGGATTTTGACTTTCAAGTAAGAAAATGAAGTCGAAATATTTTTCAAGTCAGAGCCCAAATATTTGCAAGTAATCTGAGAAATCACTAGGTGAAACTCTCTGACTGCAAGGCAGGAATATATTAGAATCCCAAGGGGAGAGGGGGATTCAAGATTACCGTGCCAGTGGGTTGGGATAAGCTCCATTTTACGGGCCATTCAGCACTAGAAATTAAGTTCATTAATCTTTAAACACATGCCTCATAAACTTTACCTATACTCCCAAAATTCCTTTTTTTTTTAATTAAAGTTTAAATTTTTGGATATATGTGCATTCTATCCCAAGCTTATGTCCATAATGCACGTTTTAAGAGCGTTGGTTGGGTTAGGTGAGGTTGGCTCATAGGATCCGGAAGAGTATAACCAAATTCAAACCGGTTCAACAACCACAAATTAAATTATTAACAACTGTATGTTTACTCTAATAACACATTGCCCATTGATTTTCAATGACCTTGCTTTCCTACTTTTGTTTATATAAATAATCTGACAAATTTGCACTACTTTTAATCCATTTCTTCCATATCTCTTTACTTTTCAACAATGTTGTGAGATCCACAAAAAGGAAAAAAACAAAGGGAAGCCTTGGCGTTCTTCAATGATATCTTTTTTGGTGTGAAAAGAGAAAATGTCAAAAACTCTAAATCAAAATTCAAAGATTTTTCATTAGTTTTTCTTTTTTTTTAAAAAAATTTACCTGTTAGTCACCCTTATATTTGCCGAGTTAGGCCCGACGCTCACACGAAAGATATAGAATAATATATTGCCTCATAATGTGAACTGAGAAGGAGGCGGAAAAAATATATTTTCCTCGCAAAATTGATAATTTTTAATGAATATTATTTAATGGTAAAGAAAACAACGAGCATATGCTATTCCTCCTTGGAAAGAGACCTGGCTAGCATTCAATATTTTAGATTAATGCGAGCAATAAAGTTTACAAGGTCAATTTTAGGAGGAAAATTTACATTGGGTGGGCCCTCATTTTCTAAATCGCATGTACAATATTGTACCAAAACAATTTAAATGGCCGGGGGCATGAACATCTAAATGATGACACGAATTAATGCTAGAAAAAAAGAATTAAAGTCTATTCATTGCTATCTCATAGGGTAATCTTACATCCAAGGCGATTGTGCATGATTATGTTTTATAGCAGAAAAATTGAGGCCCTATGATCATTTCATTTTGTTTGATGCACTCTCTTAGATTCTTTTTATTTTTCATTTTTGGGTTTTTTTTTTCCTTTTTGATACTAAAACGCCAAAGAAATGTCTTAAATTTAACTGATAATTCATGTAATGCATGCACTAAATTATGAGTAATATGTATGAGGTTAAGGAGTCTTTTGTCTTCAAATTATCGCATTTGAAATCAAGCCATCACTTATCCCAATAATTGTATTCTTCTTAATGTAGAGGTTTGTTAAAACTAAAGAAAAAATTAAGAAAGAAAAAATTGTTTGTAAATGAAAAAGTAAAAGGCAGGGACAATCCCCTGATTGGTCCCAAAAAGATCCAGGAAATGCAGGCATCAGCTTTGCTGCTGCAAGTGGATATCCCGGATCCTGGATCCTGGATCCTGGATATGTTGGCCGGCAAGTCAGCAACTCAACATACATCACCTTCCTTGTCAGCTCTTAAATTCCACACTCTAGTACTACTGTACTAAAAGTTCCATTTGCAAAGGACATCTGCCCAACCCCAACCCAACCCAACCCAACCCCAATCCCTAACCACACACATCTTATCAAATCTGAGGTCGTTTAGATTGGCTCGGCTAATCTGACGTGGGTTATGATCTCCTGACGAGAAAATCCAGGTCGTTCCAGGGAACTCTAAGATCGAATCAGATGGACTGAATTTAAGTACTTTGGGAAGTGAAGTTTGGAGCAGGGGATTGTAGCTCTTTTATTACTTAAAGAGTTTAATAATAATTTTGTAAAGAATTGCGTGTTTGGTCCGGGCCGTCAACGGTCTTACCGACAGCTTTTATATCACTGTTCGCTTTTTGCAGTGTTAGAATTGGATTTTTCTGCCTTCTTTTATTTCTTTCCTTTTTAATTATATAATTTTTTTGGTTCATTTTTTTATTATATTTCATTAGCCATTTTTAGGCGAACTAGCAAAATGATACGAGCACACACTATTTTAAAACAAAATGGAGGAACATATAATATTTTTCCTACCCTGTCTATTTATTATTAAATTGGATACGAGCTTTGGAATATAAAATAATTAAAATATTAAGAGTGTTGAAATGAAAGTTTATTAAAACTTATGAAGAACAAAAAATTAAAGAAAAATTGAATGGAGATAATCTTTCTTTTTATAATTTGTATTTCATTATATACTTAAAATCACTCATATTTACAAAATAACACTCTATAGATACTGAATTAAAACAAGGTGGTGACAACGAAGAACACATGTAAATAGAATTATATATTAATATTAAAATCTAAAATATGAACTTAACTATACGTTTCTCAAATGTTACTCTTGAAAGCTATGGTATTCCATTTCCTATATATTATGGAAAATGAGAAAGACATGAGTGAGGGCTTGAGTGCCTTTTCACCCTTCTTGTGGTTGAATATATAAAAGTAAGAGGTGCCCAAAATGGCAAAAACTTTTTCCAGAAATGATAAACATAATGAGAACAAATTGAAAATTCGGAATTCCAATTATGCTTAGAAACGTAAGTTAGGGATTTGGAACCTTTTTGAGTTTTATAAGATAAGGCACTGTATAAAAATGAAAAATAAAATAAAATAAAGTAAAAAAACATTATTTAATGTCACGATTTATTGCTTTAACAGCAAAGCACCGGTTTGACTGCACTTTTAATTCAATCCAAGTTTTGAGAACCTTTCAAAATCCACCTTCTAATTTTACCCCCTTCTTTCTAACAACACATAGAGAATGCAATGGTATACTAAATTACTAAAATACCATTCACTCTGATGGCCTTGCGGGTTAATTTTTGGTCTACCCAAAAAGGGAATTTATATAAAAATTAAAATGCTTATAAATTATTATTCTAAGTGAGAACAATGAGGTTGCCCTCTTGCAATAAAACAAAAGAATTATTATATTATTAATTGAGGGCAATTTTTTTTTTTCTCATTGCACTCTACGTGTATTTGAACTATACTTTGCGTAACTTGTCAAACAAGGTAACAAGAACTTTGAATCGGCTTCCCTTTTTTGCCATTTTTTCAATAAGCAACCCTAAATTTCTAGTGCTAACATTCTTTGGTGCAAACTGCAAAGCCAAGCAAATTGGTAGAAAACATGAAAAGTCATTTTCTAATATTACAGGGGCAATTTGGGGATATGATGAATAAAGGCATTCTAGTAAATTGACCCTGTTTTCGGCCCGTGGAGTGCAGACAAGAAAAAGACCCTAGTTTCCCCGGTCTCTTTTCCCTCCTCCATTAATGGAGGGAAGTTTACAAAATCTCTATTTTTCTCTCTGTTCCTCTCTCTTTCTCTCTCTCCCCTGTTAACCCAAAAAAAAAAAAAGAAGGAAAAAAAGGCTACACCACCTTCTATTTCTGGCGCCATTTGAAGCAAGCCTTTCTATGTTTCAAACTTCACCTCCTTTTTATTTGTTTCTCTCCCGCTTCTAATTAACGCAAAAAAGCTCCCCAACGAAGTACAGTTACAGCCAACTTTCTGTCTTTTTGGGAAGGACCCAATTCTTGGTTTGCCATTTTTCAAAATGGAAGAGAAGGAGAGCACGATATCTGGGTCACTAGGCAACTCGGACACTGACTCACCACCTGCACCAGTGAGTAGCCTGGTGCTGCCGCAGGTCATGAACATGGATATGAATATGAGCATCAACATGACCTTGGAAAGAAGCCTTGATAGTGCAGCAACAGCGACAGCAACAGTTGGGGGAGTAGGAGCAGGAGCAACAATAACTGCAGCAACAGCAATTCCAGGATCAGGAGGAGGAACGTTAGGGAGTCCTGGCAGTGGAGGGCTTGATTCTTTAGCAAAGAAAAGGAGAGGGAGACCGAGAAAATATGATGCAGATGGGAACCTTAGGTTACCATATCCGGTAGTGACAACTTCACCTCCTGGCTTCACTTTATCTCCTTGTTCTCCCTCTGAGTTCTCCTCTTCCAAGAGAGGTCGAGGCAGGCCTCCTGGTTCTGGTAACTGGCAGCTTCTTGCTTCTCTAGGTAAAGTTCAAGAAAGTTCGTTTTTTTTTTTTGGTTTTGTTTAGTTCCATGGAAAACTCTGTTTGGTTCCCGAGAAAGTGCAGGAATTAAAAAAGAAAAAAGAAAAATATAAAGTCGTGTAATTGGTTGCATGCCTTTTGTTATATTCACTCTTTTTCCTTTTCTGGGGTAAATAGTACTCAACTTACACAGCAAGGAAAATTAAAATAAATAAAAATAAAAGCGTAATCGCTAATGAGAGCAAGAAATAGAGCCTTAAAGCCTTACCCATTTTTAGTATTAGTTTTTCTTCTATTTCCCACCGAACACATTGTGGGTAGTTGATTCACGCTTTCTTAGGGAATTAGATGATTAAGTTAATAAATGGTGGGTGTTTCACATTAATTTCAACTTTGACAAAAGGACGATAGCAAATACAGCAAATTTACAGGAACTTGATCTTTTGCTTTTCATTTTTCTCTCTTTTGTCCATTTATATATGGGTGAGTCTGAATTTAAGTTGGGTCTTCAATTTGCTAGAAAGTAAGAGTTCTGATTGTATCTAAAGAAGTTTTACTCTAAGTCCAAGAGAGACATCTTAGGTTGGTGAATTTTGGGTTCCTACAATTGCCTTCTATTTTCATGAATTAATTCTTAATTACTGCTTTGGACATTAATCACAAACTATATATTTGTACAAATCTTAAATCTGGACAGGTGAGTTGTTCGCTAACACGGCTGGAGGGGACTTCACGCCACATGTGGTCACAGTTAATACTGGTGAGGTAATGTACTAGAGTGGAAAATATGAGAATTGCGAGTTCAGAGTAATTCGCACAGATTTCATCTCCTGTATTAATTTTTTTTTCCCTCAATTTGCATGATGGGAGACATTACTTTTATTGTTTGATGCAGGATGTTGCAGGAAAAATTCTTTCATTTTCGCAGAAGGGTCCTCGTGGGATTTGTATTCTGTCAGCCAATGGAGCTGTTTCTAATGTTACTATTCGGCAACCTGGTTCGTCTGGTGGCATTTTAACATACGAGGCATGATTTCTACCTTCTGCTCCTAGCAATGTTGTCCCTTACTGTTTGGACAATTTTATTTATTACACTATTTATTTCATGCTCCCTTAGAAAAGGTGATTTCCAAGGGGATGCATGCCCCAGACAAGGTGGTAGATTTGCCAGGGCACACGTTAACACAAAGCTGCTTTTTTGAACAGCTCAAATTAAGGATTTCATAGATCCTGAAATAAGGAATGCTACAGCTTTTCATGTTTTGCTGGTTGCTTTCGGTTCGGAAACTTAACCCTAGTGTCACGTGCTACTCGTCAATTTTTAAAATATTGTCCAATCTCAATCTAATAGACAATCAATTGTGATTTATAATTCCCTTTTGAGACTATGACAGCAAGATTCACGATTTTATCTTGGTTTTGTCCTACAATGATATCAGGACTCACAGTTTTGTCTCACAAAAAGCGTTTCAGGTTAAAAATGTTGTGAACACTAAAATATCTAGCCTCACTCTAATATACAGTTGATGTGAGATTTACGGTTCCTCTTTGACACCATAACACTTAGCATGTGTTATGGTGGATAAAAAATGTGTTATCTTGAGCAAAATTTCCTATTGATGCCATGTTTTTATGTAAATCCAAGAAAATTTTCAGCAAATTATAAAGGCATTTATTTTCTCTCTTTTATCCAGTTTTGATTTTGAGGGAAGCTCATGTTCCCGTAGGTCTCTGAAATATCTCATATATTAGACTTGCATTCTAGGATGTTTGTTATCATTGAACTCCGATGGTTACTTACTCTATTCAACTTATTTAGTATTAGTAGTTTTCCCACAACGTTTCAGCTGGTGTCTGTTTCCTTTTAAGTATATCATACGATATTTACAAAACTGTCATTTATGATTTATGGTTCATGTTGCAATACTTTCCAATAGTTTATAACTTTATAATATCTTCTCACAGTTTGATTTTCAGCATGATTTATAGGTTGAAATTTAAAATTTCTTTGCAGGGCCGCTTTGAGATATTGTCCTTAACTGGTTCGTTTACTGTCAGTGACACTGGTGGTGTAAAATGTAGAACTGGTGGGTTGAGTGTTTCATTGGCTGGACCGGATGGTCGCGTAATAGGTGGTGGACTTGCTGGTATATTGGTGGCTGCTAGCCCTATACAAGTAAGTCCTTTG
This sequence comes from Theobroma cacao, assembly GCF_053813885.1. Lineage (NCBI taxonomy): Eukaryota > Viridiplantae > Streptophyta > Magnoliopsida > Malvales > Malvaceae > Theobroma > Theobroma cacao. The sequence goes on from NC_142643.1 coordinate 4,663,568, forward strand.
CCCTTTGTCAGTATATTCACGAGTCTATATTTCATCATATATGTTGACCATGGTACTCCATCGGAGTAGATGTTCTAAACTGAAGCATATCTGATCAATCGGAAGGCTTTTCTCCTGAAATGGAGACGTAGGCATATAGCAACTATGTTTCAACCGATTTGTCATCACTAAATTTAAAGTTGTATGCATCGAGTGATATAGTTCAATATTCTATTGCTAGATTGTGGTAGGAAGCTTCATGCCAAACGGTTACAAAGTGCATAAAAGGAAGCATTATCGTGAGCACGCGGTGGCTTCCACAGTCGCCGCTGCTCCTTCAGCCGCGGTGACAGCAGCAAGGCCAATCTCACAAGCAAAACCTGAAGGTGACAACTGTATGACACCAACGTCCCCATTTCCAGGGGAAAGCCTTGGGGAAGGAGACAATAGCACAATTGATAAACATGTACCGAATGCTACATCTTCTCATGCTGCTGCTGGTTGGAATGGCTCGGAGCCCACATCAATCCATCGGCCATCCCCTGATATTAACGTGTCCGTGCCTAGTGAATAGGGTGTCTAAGGTATGTACTTGCCCTCTGAAACAAACGTTTGTATATACCAATTTCAAAGGCTATATTTGTAACTTGCTCAACATTTTCATTTCAGGTTTACATTTTAGAGTCTTGGAGGCTGACGTGATACACTCACTGAAACTAATTTTATTCACATTATCACTTGTAACAATTAGACCGCAGAATTTTCTACAATTCTGTGTGATAGCCAGATATTGAACTTTCTTTTTTTCCCTTTCGGTGGAGGTAGGAGAGCTAGCTAGGGTGTCAAAAGCATTTTCATTTCCAGAAGTGCTGATACTCAACTTTGCCAAATTTAGACAGATTCATCAATTATTTTATGTTGGCAACACATTTGTTGTTGTTACTGCTGTGGAGGTTTTTTCTATAAAGGTAGCGTTGCGCTGTAATAATGGAACCAATAAGAGATAAAAGCGAGAGAGGAACGGGTGGGTACTGTCTAAATTTGTGTGGGTGTTCACATTTCCGTTTGTTTTCAAATTACTAAAAAATGCTATTTATAATAGCAGAAAACTTTACTTTCACAGAAGCTAAAGTCGGTAACAAAATAATATATAGATATCATGGATCAATAATGTTACATAGAAAGTACCTTACTATGTCCAAACCCTCTTAAACATTTAAGTTATTAGATTTAGTTTTAAACAATCACTAAATGTGAATAAACGTAAGGTCTTTTTTTTTAAATTGGAAAAAAAAAAGATTCGAATTTTATTTTTTAAACAATGGATCATGTATTGATCAAGAGACATTGGAATTTTATTTTCTAAGCAGTGGATTATATATTAATTAATGAGTCAAATACTTAAGTGCATGAATAAATGTAAAATTGAAAAAATAAGAATTAACTTATAAATAATGCTAAGTAATAATAAAATAATTCTATGTTTTTGCTCATGCATGGAAATTTCCGACAAGGGGATTCACATGCATCAAAGAAAATCCTAGTGAAACATTTTGAAAAAAAATTCATACAAGGAGTATAAAATCATGCATCTATATGTATTGCTCATGTATGTATGAATTTGCTAATAAAAGGGGAAGGCATCACAAGAAGTATGCAAATAAATAATTGGGAAAATATATATATTTTTATGAAAAGTCATGGTAAAAACATTTGTATTTATATAATGGTATTCAAGTATTTGATTCATTAATTGGTATATGATTCTCTTACTTAAAAGAGTAGGAAATATTTATACTTATATGGAGTGATTTTGCCCTACATGGAGGTTTTGTTTGCTAAGTGAAGCAAAAGATGTCCATGCATCACGTTTTGCGGAAAAAAAAAGGAAAAAAAAGTAATAATAATAAAGATGTCCATGTAAATAAATCATGGCAATGCCCATCCTCCATATAGGCATGATGAAATCCATTTTAAGCATTTTGTTTCATTATTTAAGCTTTCAAAAATTTTTATAAAAATGAGATTTAAATTTTTTTTAATATTAAAATCATATGGTTTTTCAACATCGTCGCTTGATTGGATTGATGTTCAATTTCATCGGTTCAATTTTAGATCTGATTATTAAAATATTACCCTAAACCAAAAATATTAATCCCATTTCATTAAAAAAACATATATTAATCCCATTTACATGTCTAGCTCAAAAAGTATTACTATATTCATAAATAATATTTTTATGCAATTTTAATCTAAAATATATTAAAAAATTAAAATATCAATATCAAAATATATATTTTAAAGGACATAATAATATGTATTAGATGAATTAGGCGTGTGGGCTGGGGTTGGCTTGCCTAGCCTACAATTCAAGCATCTCCTCAAATTAGATAAATTTATGCAACGGTAAGGGCTTAATATTTATTTAATTAAAAGTAAAACGATTTTAATTGATAAAACTTTACAGTATCTTACCAGTTTTATTCTGGTTGGTTAGTATGAAACCTGAGTTTGCCATATCATTTTGTTTATTTTGCTTTGTGTTGAGCAAGAGTCGAGAAATTGTTAGGTAGATTTTTTATCCTATCCAAAAATGCCAAGTCATACAAACTCTTTCAGACAAACAAAATCCCCAAATCCAGATTGAGACGAAACAAGAATCAATAGCATTTTCAGATAGGCCAGAATAGGCAGGTCCATCTTCAGTTGATATTTAATGGGCCGAGTGGAGCCAAGACATTGAGTCATGACCCTGCCATTTCCTTTCGTCAAAGAGTCAACTGAGAAGGGGAGAGGTGCTGGAGCAATGGTCTTCCTAGAAGTTGGAATTCATAAAGCATATGATTAAGTTTATATAGGTTCATAAACAATGTATCCTTGTAAACGGAACAAATGTCTCATTAATGGTACTCTCTAACACCACATTTCTCAGGAGGTATTAGTCAATGTGATCCAGTTCTTTCTCCTTAGAATAATATATGCCAAATTTAGACCAAACAAAAGCCAAAAACTGTTCTACCTTGTCCCTTGAATATTGACCATAATCTTGGAGTAGTAATCCCAATCTGAGTGCATTGGCGTTATTGCAGGCTGCCCAAAAGGATGTGCCTTAACATATGAAGGGACATCATCTGCCGCTGCCAGCCCTTCCAAGTAGCGCCACAGCTCGCCATCTGGACCTAGACAAAGTTACATTTCAGCTTTACATGAATTCATTGAAAAAATACGAAGTCTTAACCGGGAATTCTATTTCAAGGGCATGAAACGCTCACCTAAAGAATTATCATTAACTTGGTTCGCCTTGTATTCAGAAGGAAATATGGCGGTGTAAGGCTGCAAGAAGGCATAAAGATTAAGCTTTGAACTACTCAAGTTGTTGGAATTTGTACTTCTTTCTAAATGGATATGTATTTTACAGGATTTAGCAGGGCTTTGTAGGGCTTATCATCAATTAGCAACGTATTCGATGCTGAATATTCATCCCTGTGCTGCAGAGAGCTAGACCAATTTCTATCCCACACTTTCTTCAATTCCTTCAAAAATATCGGTTTTTCTTTCTTCTCCAAGCAGCTGACTCCAGTATTAGTGCATTCATTTTGATCCTGGGGAAGAATCAAAAAGCTTTGTCATTTTCTTATGGACTCCACTTCCCTTTCTATAAGAAAAACAAATCTACTTTCATGCTTACCCAAGCAAATAAAATCTTGCTTCTCAGCCCACTCATTATACAGTCCAAGGCGCTGTTCAAGTACCATCTTCACATTTACCATAAGAATAAAAATAAGCATAGCAATCACCACATGAAATTGCAAAAAGAAACAGAGCTTGATTAAGTGGCTTCATTAACTAGACTCACTCTCTTGCAGATGACCATATCCCCACCTCAAATCTTGAAAGACAGAATTTCATGAACTCTTCACAATAAGGCCTCTTGTACACTTAATGAGGGGAAAAAGAAGGAAGACGAGCAGCGTGTAATTAAGTACTAACAATAAATTGGTAACAGCAATTTTGGAAACAGACCAAAAGAAAATTAAAAAGAATAACAATACTAAATTCCATACCAGCGTAGCTTCCATAAACAGCATCGGGCCTACGATGTACTATTGGAACTTCAGCTGTGTCTTTCCTGCAGATTCTATGGCAAAGCAACCCTCCAAGACCAAAAACAAGAAGTTTCTTTCTACCCTTTGTGTGAACAGAATAGTTCTGATCTCTATCATCTTCCACACTTCCATAAAAAAATTCCCGCTTGGTAAAGTTACTCGTCCCAGCCATTTTCTGGTCATATAAATATGAAATTAAGCACTGTTTTTACTTGAGAATTTGCCCTGGTTGGTTTCCTTTATATACATGAAAATCCATAACTTTTCAGCTTTTATCATTAACCATTATGTATCTAACTGATGTCTTTCAAGTTTCATGCATTAACCTTAACTGGCAATGGTTCCATCACTTATGGGGTGCATGCATATATACTCCTGATCTCCTGTCTTTTGAGGAGATTATGAACCCATTTCAACTTCTGATAAAGCATTACTTAGTACTATCAAATTACTATCACTTGATTTTAATACCTGGATCTCTCCTATTTCTTGATCTAGGGTTTTATTTCTTTCTACAGAAATATAGAAATAAAGGAGCAGAAATATTTGATAGTGCTAATAAGTTAAAACCAAAAACAAGATCATTACTTACCTTCTCTTTTCTTAATCCTCTTCCAACTAATTAAAGTCAGAATCAAGAGCATCAATAAGGCAATTCTCAAATTTTGAATCCTTCTGTTTTGATAATTCAACTTCAATGCAAAACACTTCAATTATTTGGAAAGACTACCTGCACCTACTTTTCTTCTTTTAGTGGGATTGCAACTTATAAGAAAAGCTCTTCCATGCACTTTAGATATGATAAACTCACACTCAAATGACCTCTCAGTGTAAATTACCAATAGAGAAAAGGAGTTACTTAAATTTGATTGGTCATTCATGCATTCAAAAATCAAAACCATGCGACATAGGAAACATGACCTGAATTCAAATAAACCCATTTGCTTACGGTGAGGGGTGACTTTGATTTTTTTTTTTTACATAATACTTAAATAAAATTTTAAATTATTTAAGTAAATTTATTTTTTTTTTAGGTTTAATAAGTTTTTATATTTTTATTTTGAGTCAAATAAACTCTTATAACTAATAATTGACTATTGTTATTAGTCAAAATATTTTTTATTATTTTATGTTCAAATGACACTAACATGGTGTTGATATGAAAGATAAAAAATACTACAAGATCAAGTTATCATACTAAATTAGCATGCCACACCATCATCAATTATGATATATCAACATGTTACATCATTATTAATTATGATATATTAATATGCCACTTCAATGTCACATGGTATAAAATGATAAATGACATTTTAATTAAATCAATCATTAATTATAAGAGTTTATTTAATTTATAATAAAAATATAAAAATTTTGTTAAAAGTAATAAAAATATAATAACTTATTTAAATTTTTTTAAATAATTTAGGACTTTTTTGAATATTATATTTTTTAATCTCTTTTAAAAACGTTCAAGTTAAAGTTATTTAAATTTATAATTTAAGTAGACAATCTATTAGCAATTTGGATCTCGACCCAGCTGAGTTGGGTTTGTTTGACCCACTTATCTCGGTCTGCTCTTTTGTCACGAATTAAATAGTCTACGGCCTAAACAGACCAACGGTCCAAGCAGGTTCAACTCAACAGCTTAAGCAGACCAACGACCCAAGCTGGCCAACTGTCCAAACAATTTAAAATCTTGACACGTGACACTTAGATTAACCCGTCAACTATAGTTATTTTAATTTTTCTTTTTAAAAAAAGAGGAAAAAAAACTTTGTAAATCTTCTCCTTTTCTTTTACAAACCATAAGATCAAGTATCTTTTGTATTAATTAAAATATTTTAAAGTAGAAATTCAAAATTTGAATCTTGTAATTAAGAATTAATGTAGAATTTCATTTATAAAGTTAAGTATAATGACTATGTAATTAATTAGTGAAATGCTAATGAATGTGGTTAAAACTGATGAAACTGTTTTCCTGGAAGAGAATTTATACCAGCTCTTTAGATACCTGAAGTAATTTTTTTGGATACGTGAAAAATGTCTTATAATTGCTTCATTTTTCTTAATTTTTTTATAATTAAAAAAAATTTAAATTTTACTTTTTAAATAAAAATAATACATCAATTAATGAAGGAAATACTCAAATTCTTTGTTTCTCTTCGTTTTGGTAAGAATAGTTTTATAAAACATCCATCCATCAGTATATGATGGAATGAATCCACCCTACCCTACCCTACCCTACCCTACCCTACACTCAGTCTTTCAACATATTTAAAACTTACACAAACTAAGTTCCTTCCCAGTCTAAGACATACCAGAACATTTGACTACACGTGGCAAAAACTCAGCATAAACGTGGCATGCAGAACCTTCCAGCACCGCCTACTCTTTCAATCTATTTCTTTCCAGCACTTTCTAGTGTCTAAACTGAAGCAATATGCATTTTCTAGTATGTACTATCCCGTACTTTATATAAAATCAAGCTCTTCATCAGGCACAAACATCGAAGACAAAGCCAGCAAAGTGGAAATGAAACCTATCAACGACAAAAAGGAAGACAAGAAAACTCCCGTGGTGATCCAAGCTGTAAGCCACGACGAAGAGCGTAAAAAGAAAGTTGAGAAGACAGAAGTGCCCTCTCGGAACATAGACACCATCAAGTACGTAGAGAAGAAGTTGGAGGATAAAGGGGTCCAACGGATGGAGCGACACCCGGCTAATGGGATCGGGATTGGTCGGCCACCGCCAAAGTCGGGTCATGGGGGGAAGTACACGTGGGAAGGACTAATGACGTGGCAGAGAACGAGCTGTTGGCGGTGCCTGCAGCTATCGATGAGAAGGACCCAAACTATATCGATGAGGCGGAAGAACAGAGGATTGAGGGGAGAGAAGAGCGACGTGGCTGGGTTTGTTATGGGTGAAGTGGAAGTGGCCAAAGCCTTTGAAGATCGAGAAGGGGTGGTGTAGACACCTAAATAAATATAAAAATTAATTAAATTAAATTAAATTAAATTAAATAAATAAATAAAATAATAATAATTAATAATAATAAAAAAAATTCCCAGCCATCCCTTCGCCATCCCATCCCCACCCACTACGTGTGATGGGGGTTCTGGCCACCAACTCCAGGAGGTGCCAGAACCCCCTCGCTGGGTTGTCCAAAAAATTGGACAACCCGGCTCTTTAAAACCTTGCAACCTGCAAAAAGAAGGGGAACCGTCATAGAAAAAGAAAAACACAAAAAAGAAACAAAAAAAAGAAAAACAAGGAGAGTGGGGTGAGATCTGAGAGGAGAGAGGTCGACGAAAGGGTGAGATTTGAGAGGAGAGAGGCCGACGGAAGGGTGAGATCTAAGAGGAGAGAGAGAGAGGCCGACGAAAGAGAGGGATCGTCCGACAGGAGGCGAAGAGATCCGTCGGGAGAGAGAGAAGAGAAAGAGAAGCCGACGGGAAGAGAGGGGAGGACGCCGGCGCCGGCAAAGAAGGGAGATTTTTTAGAGAGAAGGGAGAGGGTGCGACTAGAGAGAGAAACTAAAAGGCTGAAAATGAGAGGAAAAGATAAAAACGGGATTTATATACCCGAGTTTAGGGCTTAAAACGGCGTCGTTTCGGTAGAGGGAAGAATTCAAAAGGTCGACGCCAAAACGACGTCGTTTGAGGGAGCCCCCAGAGCCCCAAAACGGTGCGTTCAGGAGAGGGCCAAGCGGACCAAGGAAGCGGGCCAGGCAGACCTCTGCGCAGCCCAGACAACTTGGGCCATCCTTCCGGCCCAAGCAAGATGAGGCCTTACCCATTTCTTGTGGATTTGGGCCTATCTATTTTATTTTAATTGTTTGCTTAGCTTTAATAAAGATATGTAAATAATAAAAAATATTAATATTATAAATATATTAGAAGGCTTGCAAAAAATAAAATAAATAATAATAATAATAGTAATTCATGATGCAAATATATATATATATTATATTATATTTTTTAGATAAAAAAATAAAAAATATAAAAATGTAGAAAGAAAAAAATAATAATGATAATAACAAAAATGAAAAATAAATAAATAATAATAATAAATAATATAATTGGAACAAATATTTGAGTATTACCACCAAAAAGGAGGTAAAGAGTTGCTTCTTTCCGGTGGATATTTTCGGGTGCGAAGTTAGAGACAGATTTTCACCGAAGCGTCGGGATAAATCTGAACTCTAGATTTCAAAACCCATTAAGTCAAATAGTCATTGTTAGAAAACAATATATGTAGAAAAATTTTGTTAATTCAAATAAATATTACTAAATAAAGTTAATCTAATCGTTTAAAAATTAATTAATTATTTAGATAAACTTTGTAATCAAGTAAAAAAATTGACCAACAAACATGGATTTAAATAACCAAAAAATAAAGTATATATATAAATAAATAAATAATAAATAATAAATAATCAAAATTTTTTAAACAATCAATAAACGCGTGCATATAGATACCATCATTTTATACGGTCATTGCATGCCACTCTTATTTTGCAAATGGCGCGGGAATCCCGATGATGGGATTTCCCCGAGGAGCTCGTAGAGACGAGTTCTCCCGGGGATATCTCTAGGTGAGGGGAATCTCGAGACTTCACCAAAGCGTTGGGATGGTCTTCGAATAATTTTCCAATAAAAGATTACCGACTCCATCATTTAAAATAAACAAGTCACGACATCATTCTACGCTTGCATCATATGCATACGTAAGACCAAGTGAAAAACTCAGTCTGGCAATTCAATAAAAATTTAATTAATAAAATAGGGATTAAACTAAGAAAAGGCTATATTAAGATAACTTAAGATTAAATGGTACCGTTCGTAGAACGGGCGTCACGGAGGTGCTAACCCTTCTCCGTGCGTAACCGCACTCCCGAACCCATCTCTAAAAAACGTGGACTAGTTATCGTTCTTTCGACGGACCTAAAATTAATTTAGGACTTCGTCGATTAAGAATCGGGTTAATAGGTGACCAATCACACCTAGATAAAAAAGATTGGTGGCGACTCCCACACCCACACACTAACTGATTTTCAAGTTGAAAACCTGAAAAGGCAGCTTGAATTTGGGAGATGTGTTTAGGGCGAAAACCTGAAAGGGCGGTCTAGACACGGAAAGGTCCAAATACTACAAAAGCTTAACACAGAAAGGGTGAAGCTCATGATCCGAGATGTTCATACAAAAGGCAAGGGAGCTGACAAATGTGCCTATTTCGGGATAAAATTTTGAACCACTGTCATTATCATCTTTGCATTCATTATTTGGAATCCTGGAAGGTAAAGGGAATTGAAATATGTAGAACTATTGTATAGGTAAATAGTTAAAATAAAAGGATGAAACGACACTAATGGAAATGATTAATTATGAGAGGAGATATGAGAAATGCACTACGTATGTCAATTTATTAAAATGATAAATGATAAAAAGCCCGATACATAAAATTCCAATGCTTTTGGGCATAAGCATGGATGTTTAGTTTGCATTACTTTGAAATTGAATCACAAGTGACTGGTAAACTCATGGTGGTCCAGTTGCTCAGCTTTAGATTTGGTGGCCCAAGGTATGTAGTAGGAATCTCATCCGCATTTCTTGGCTGTTCTTCACCTTCCTCCGTTGCACATATTGACAAATCAGAAAAAGTCCCTCCTAGAGCTGACACTGATTCTTGGTTCTCAACGGTGAGTGATTCAGGAAAGATGCAACCTCCAGATCGGAATGTCTTGTAAAGATGAGGATATGTCATTCCTCGGATTTCCAACTCATGCCCCTTAAAGCGAGCCAACCTTTCTTTTCTTCTTTCGGCTATCATTTCTTCTCTTTCCTTCTTAGTTGGCTTGTACCCCAGGCCAAACCTTTCTTCATTTTTGGTAGTGCGTATGGGACTTCTAATACCTTGCAGTTCTTTTCCCAATCCTGCCCCCGCTCGGTATCCTTTTCCTAATATCTGACTGACAATCATCTTGGTGGTTTTGGAAAGCCTCGGAATAGGCGGTGTGGTTCCTTCTCCCACATATGTGGTGTTAACAAACTCGAAGGATCGAAAGGAACATTCAGGCACTTCTTCCGCTGCTTCCACGTAAGGCGTATCTGCTGGCTTGCTTATGAGTAAGTCCTCTTCCCCGTTAACACAGACAATCTTCCCTTCCACGATGAACTTGACCTTCTGATGAAGAGATGAAGGTATGGCCCCAGCCATGTGTATCCAAGGTCTTCCCAACAAATAATTGTATGAAGGAGCAATATCCATAACCTGGAATTCAATGGTAAAGGTACATGGGCCAATTTCTACTGGTATCTCAATGTCCCCTACTACTTCTCTCCTTGTTCCATCGAAAGCTCTTACGATCATCTGACTCTTTCGCATGTAGGACATGTTGATGGGTAAACGGGCCAAGGTCCTCATGGGCATCACATTTAAGGACGATCCGTTGTCAAGCAGTACCTTTGCGACGGTACAACCTTTACACTTGGTAGTGATGTGCAAGGCTTTGTAATTTCCTCTACCTCCAGAAGGGATTTCTTCATCGCTAAAGGATATTATGTTACCCACCGAAATGTTCCCAACAATGTAGTCCAAATTTTCAACCGAGATATCATGATCCACATATGCTTGGTTCAGAATCTTCATCAGAGAGTTCCTATGTGGTTCTGAGCTGAGGAGCAAAGATAGTAGTGAAATACGAGCGGGCATCCGGTTCAATTGCTCGATTACATTGTACTCACTATGTTTGATGAACTTGAGGAACTCGGCAGCTTCTTTTTCTGTCACCGATCTTTTCGAACCATCTGTCGATTCCGGAGGTTGTACCTCTTCTCCTCTAGGACTTTGCTCTTTTTCCTTTCCCTTCTCATTCTTGAGATTCTCGAATGCTTCCGGTGAATAGCAACGCCCGCTGCGGGTAATCCCTCCAACACCAGTTATATTGGCAGCATCATCTTGAGATTCAGCTATCCATTTCTTCGCTTCCGAAACTTGTACATTGCAGTTGTAGTTCCATGGGACAGCTTTGTTGTCTTTGTAGAGGAAGGGTTTAGGGACTTCGATGACCATCTTGGCATGGTTTTTGTCCTCCACAAGCTCTCCTTTTGGTTCGTAGAAAATGGTCAAAGGTTTTATCTTCATTGGGTGAGTAGACTCCTTGGATATCATGTTTACTGCTGACTCTGAAGCTTCCGTATAGAACTCGATCTTTGATTCGTCCATCATTCTTTGCACTTCCTTCCGGAAAGAACTACAACCCTGGATTGAATGTCCCACACATCCTTTGTGGTACAAGCAACATAGTCTTTGGATATCTCGTGAGTCATTCACATTAGGACATTCAGGCCACACCTCGAGCATATCGGCCTTTACCAAGGCTTCAAATACTTTCTCCATGGAGGTTTCCACTTCCCGAATGTTCCTTTTAACATACACCTCCCTTTCGATTGCATTTACCCCCGCCCCAGCATGATTTGGCAGTGGGTTGTTGTTAACATTCTGTTCTGGCTTTTTTTCAAAGTTCAGGATTCCTGCCTTGATCAACCCTTGCACCTTATGCTTAAATGCCGTGCAATTCTCAATCGAGTGACCTTCGATTCCGTAATGGTAATCACAATGGGCGGACGTGTCATACCATCTTGGGAACGGAGGTTTTAATGGCTCTATGTATAAGGGAGCTACTAGATGGTTTGCAACCAACTGAGTGAAGAGTTCAGCATAAGGGATTGGGATAGGGTCAAACTGCACTTTCTCTTGCTTGTTTCGCCATCCTCTTGATTCACCGGTAGTATGGTTGTTTGAAGGTGTTGTTTGTTGTGTGGTTGAAGCTGTAACAGGTGTGGAAGCAGGCGGGTAAGGTGTCCGTTGGATGGGATTATATGGGTACGGGTTAGGGAAGGCATTTGGCATAGGCGGGTATGGGTATGGGCTTTGTGAAGTGTTGTGCACAGCTGGGTAATAGGGGTATGGTAGGTATGGCTGGTAAGGGTTGTATGTTCCTCCTTGGTGTTGTCCTGAAGTAATGGCTTGGGCTTCTCCTTCTTTCCTCTTGAAAGTTCCCCCTTTCCTTGTGTTTGCCATATCACCTCCTTCTATCTTCCCTTGCTTAATGGCAGTTTCTATCATTTCTCCCGAAATCACCATATCAGCAAAGTTCTTGGTGGCACTACCAACCAATCGTTCATAGTAAGGGGCTCGCAAGGTGTTAACAAACATTACAGTGGTTTCTTTCTCAGTCAATGGTGGCTGAACTTGAGAGGCCACATTCCTCCATCTTTGAGCGTATTCTTTGAAGCTTTCAGTGGTTTTCTTCTCCATGTTTTGTAAAGAAAGGCGATCTGGAGCCATATCTGTAACGTGCTTATACTGAGCTACAAACGCCCGAGCAAGGTCTTTCCACGTGTGGATTCGATTGCGGTCCAGTTGGACGTACCATTTTGCTGCAGCACCAGTAAGGCTATCTTGGAAGCAATGTATCAAGAGTTTGTCATCATGAGCATATGCGGCCATTCTTCTACAATACATGGTGATATGTGTGACCGGACACTTGGTTCCATCATACTTCTCAAAGTCTGGAACTTTGAACTTTGGGGGTATAACCACATCTGGAACCAGACAAAGCTCAATTGCATCCATAGAACAATACATTCCCATTCCTTCTACCATGCGCAGTCTTTCCTCAAAAAGGTCAAATTTTTGATGAGTATCGGGATTATCTTTCGATTCAACGGATCCACATTTGAGCTTCTCTTGTTCCTTTGGATCATCCAAATCAGGCACAGAGATGGGATCTGAAGGACTTGCCCCTCCAATTGGCCTTTGTTGAGCATAAGTCGGTGGTGGTCCTATTGGCATCCCAAAAAATGGATATTGACCCATGGATGGCATGGGAATAGAAGCATTCCTTGCAGGTGGAGGTGTAAATCCTGGTGGATACACGGGGTCTGTATTGGTTTCTGTCTGTTGAACGGCTTCTGGTGTACCAAAACTCCCCGCCACTTTCTTTCCTTTATCTGTAGATATTAACTCCAAAATTTTTGATAACTGACCCATGATTTCTTCTTGCTTCTTCTCAATCTTATCCATCCTCTCTGAATGCTCGTCCCCCATGATCTTAGAACGGGCTCTTGTATTGTATCTGTGGAGAATTTGTTTTTCTGGAATTTTGTTCTATTAGTTCAAGGAATAAGTTAGAATTTTATATTGAGTGCATTATTATTTATTATTTTTGTCTGAATCATGCATTATGATGCAAATGAAATGTATTTGAATAGAAAAAATATTGGCCATCCAACATTTACCATAAGAAAATCCGCATCCATAAAACTTAAATATCCAATTACATCATTGTCTAAAACCATTCATAACTATCAAAAAGAAAAACCGACTTTGTCATATTGGTCCCTAACCATCTTGAGGTGACTGATCAACCGCTCACTCAATTCATCCTTGGGAAGGATCTCCCGCCTGAGTTCTTCAGTCTTGTCTGCCATTACTCGAGCTCTAAATGCCACTTCTCTCATCTGCCTCAGTATCCATTGCATTTCAGCTTCTTTCCTTTGAAGGCTTTGTGCGCATGAATTGTTTCTTTCCCTCATTTGGAAATATTCTTGCCTTACTGCTTCATACTGTGCCTTATAGCCCTCCATGGCAGTTTCCAACATGTCGCAGTCATTTTTCAACTCTTGGATGGTTTGTTCTTTCCTTTGTACCTCGTGCTGCAAAGCGTTGTTGGCACTTTGGAGTTCTTGTATTCGGGCTAACAGAGAAGAATTTGCCACACTCGCTTCCTCAAACTTGCTTTGCCACTCATCCCGCTCTTTCAAAGCCACCCGTACCTTTCTTGCAGTTTCTTTCTTCACTTCTTCTAGCTCATCCTCACGCCTACGCTTCATATTCATCATCTCCTTTTCAAGTCTTTTCCTCGTTAACTCACTCTCCAACAGGACGTCTTGAGGTTCTGGGTTTACGGGATGTTTGGATGGGTTCTTCGGGGGATGTATGACATTTTTCACCCTTTGGTCATGCCAAGTATGATATCCTGTGGTGACTTCATCAGTAACCCTTCCCTGATCTACTCGGCAAGTTTTCTTCCAGTCTTGAGCAATTTCCTCAATTCTCTTTAGCGTTTCTGGCTCTCCATATGTAAACTCTAACTGGTCGAGCTGGTGAGTCATGGGCACGAATTGCTCAGATCCGAACTGTCTCCGCACCATTATTGGGGCATAGCTGATGGCTCCCCAAGGTCCCATCAGTGGTACCCACGGCTTATCCCCACATTTATACATTACTTGCATTCGTGGCATCCATGGAGCTCTCCAAGTCACTTCAATGCTCATTAACCTCCGGAGCCTTGTGACCCACTCTTCTTTCCTTTTGTAGTCAGGCCATTCACTTTCGCAGAACTCAAGGATAGGACAACTCGCAGACAGATAAAGCTTTCGAAATTTGCTCTCTTTGCATTCGAAATGGCTTTTGATCCATATGGTTAGGAGTTGAGCACATCCGATGAACCGTCCCTCACCTTTGCGTCGACAGAAATTCAAGGATCTGAAGGTTTCAGCTAAGATGGACGGGGCCGGGTTGATGCTCCTTGTCACCTGATCAAAGAAGTCTATGACTGACACCTCCACATGACCTAGAACCTTTGGGAAGACCACTAAGCCGTAAATCGCCATCGCAAAAGCCAAGAGACCTTGTTCATCCTCCATGTGTTTTTTAATATATCCGTTCAAGAAACTCCACGGAAGGCATTCTGTGTCTCCTTTCTTCTTCAAATGCTGATCCACTTCCACCGTAGTCATTCCTAATAACTTGGCCAACTTTCGTCGGTGTCCCGTCTTCTGGGCCCTCCAATAGATCTTGTCAGGCTGCATATGGTCTATCCGGAGCAGAGAGGAGTATTCTTCTATGGTAGGGGTCATGTCCACCTTGTTAAAGACAAAGCAACGATATGAGGGATCCCAAAACTGGACAATGGCTCGGAGCATCTGGTCATCGACTGGTACATATAGGAGCCATGCAATGTGTCCATACTTGTTCTGAAAATCGTCTCGGTGAGCACGTCTCCATTGTTCCCAAATTCCTACCATCTCTGTGAGGTCATTCTGCTGAAGATCCAAGTGAACTCTCTCGGGTAAATTTGAGATATGTCCTTGGGTCAAACAGTCTCCTTTTTCCTGTTGAGTCTGCCTCATCTGTAACTCTATCTCATAGTCATTTCTGTATATGTTGAGCGGGCCGGCTGATGACGATGCCATGGATATAACTGGGATCTCTTAGGTTGAATGTTGTGTAGCCAATATTCCTCCTATATGCAATTACGATGTATGCAAATGAACATGTAACATGCGCATGACAAGCAAAATAAACTTAAGTTAGTATGGTAAAAAGAAATAATGTGGTGTTAAAAATAATAAGAGAATAACAAGCAATATCATGGGTATTATTGTCTACTCCACGATACTTTATTATCTCGGGGCATAATTTAAAATGGAGGGAGTGGAAGAAATTCCTTCATGTGTACCTATTTATAAGGTATGTTCTCACGGGTATGGCTCTTTCTAAGGTTAAGCTGCTCTCGGTACTCTATATGCTGAGCGGGGTTTATAAACAGAGCTAAGGTTCCCAAATCGTTCCTCACTGTCGTCCACGCGGACTAGTAAGGCACCCCGGTCCTCACCCATTACAGGCTTCAAACGGACTAGGTTCGATTTGAGTGGGAGTCTTCACTAGCCCGTGCGGAGGTTATCACCTCACGAGAGCGTAGCTACTAAACTCCCTCCTAAAAAGGACATAACCCGGGTGGAGGGTTTATGCATGAAGGTAGAACGTGCTGTGTGTGTGAAGGAAATCATGAGTTCAAAGTAACAATCTCACATCCCTCTACCTTAAATCCCCACAAGTATTAGAAGTAATAAAGTAATAAATGCGAAATAAACTAATGTACCAAACAAAGTATGCAGTACAAATCATTAATATTAAGAAAACAGTGAATTATTTAAAGCCTTGGATAACCTATTATTATTTTTTATGGCTCGACTCTCTAGTCCCCAGTGGAGTCGCCAGCTGTCGTAACGTGCGGGTCCGGGAACCCGATCGCTAGACGTGACCTGTGAAAACTCACTAAAAAATTCAACTAGGAGTCGCCACCAATCTTTTTTTTTTACTAGGTGTGATTGGCCACCTATTGACTCGATTCTAATCGATGCAAACTTAAATTAATTTTAAGCCCACCGAAAAGAACCTTAAACCGGTCTACAATTTTCTGGATCTAGGTTCGGGAGTACGGTTACGCCCGGGGAAGGATTAGCACCCCTCGGACGCCCGTTCCATGAACGGTACCATTTTTAGATTATCCTATTGGGCTTTAATTTTTAATTTCACTAGATTTCCTTAATTATTATTTTTTATTTTATCTCCTATTTAACCTAAAATGGAATGCAAATGGGTGGTGAGATGAAATGCATGGCGTGAGATAAAAATACCGGACAAATAACCTTTTATCGAGGATATTTTCCGAATCCGCCCATCATGCTGGTGGGACTCGGGATATTCTCTCACCTAAGGAATTATCCGAGGAACTCGCCTTCGCAAATTCGACGAATAATTCCCGTCATCGGGGTCATCGTACGTTTTCTTTTTAAAATAATATTTTTGTGCATAATGAACCTAATTCGGGCAAAAGCCTTTTATTAAAGATGATTCTCGAGCCCTCCCATCATACTGGTGGGACCCGAGGACATCTTTTCACCTAAGGAACTTTTCGAGAAATACCCGCCTTCGCAGGATCCCCGAAAGATCCCATCATCGGGGCTTAGACTCGAAAACAGAAATATTTATGTGCAATGATATGTATGATGCAATACGTATATGCTATGCTAATGCAATTATCTATATTTTTTGTTGTTATTAATTATTTTTATTTTATTATCATATTTCCTATTATTATTTCTAATTATTATTATTATTATTTTTTTTATACTTTACATTTTTTGTTCTAAGTTCTTTGTTTTTCACTTATAGTTAGACAAATTGTTTATAATTCTATGTTATTTTAGTGAGTAAAAATTATATATTTTTTTATCGTACTATTTTTATGTATTTTTATATTTTTATTATTATTATATTTTTCATAAGCGATTTTTATTCAAACCTAATGCTTAAGATCTTATTTTATATATATATATTTATTATTATTATTATTATTATTTTTTTTTATCTTTACATTTCTTATAGTTTATGCCACTTAATGCTCAATATTTAATTTTAAATTAGTTCCTTTTTTACTATTATATATTTATTTATTTTCATTTATTTAATGTCATGTATATTATATTTTCAAATTTATTATTTATTATATGTTTGAATTATTATTATTTATTATTTATTTATTTTTAATTATTTATTTATTATTTTTATCAAGTAATTTTTTTGATATAGTCAAACTTTTCATTTATTGAGAATTTCGGAACCTTGAAATCGAGGCCCTCCCATCGTACTGGTGGAGCCTTGATTCGGATTCTGAACCTAAGGAATATCGGCCCGGGATTGCGACTTCTCGCATCCCGATCGATTATCCCATCATCGGCACTAAGTTAAATGATTCTTTATCTATATTAAATAGTTCTTTATCTCCTTCTATTTTGTTCTTTCTCCGTTTATATAGAACTACCTTTTTACCTAATTTGATTTTTCCACATTTTTGTTTCATCATATTTTAATTCTAGTTCTCCCTAATTTATTTTCACTCTTATTATCTCTATATAAATTTTCATGACTATGAATCTCATAAATATGTTCCACATTTCATCTTTTCCCATATTTATATATATATATTTTAAAACAAACAATCCGCTAAATATTATATGTTTTTTAGCTAAATTAATATTCTAACGAAACCAATTAGCTTCCTTTTTTTTATTTTATATATACATATATATATTTTAAGTCAAACTTAGCACCACAAAATCAAGCCAATATATCTATAATAAAAATGAAAAATTTACCTTGTTATGAATAGCCACACCCTCCAACACCGAAACAGAGTCGTTTTGTAATCAAAAGGGGTCTTGGGGTGAGTCAAAACGGTGCCATTTTAAATCTTTGGACCCTCCCTCTTTCTTCACGCACCATTCTTCTCCCTTTCTCCTTCTCTATTTTTCACTGTCGCCGGCACTGCGTCACTTGCAGATCTGGTGCCGCGCCAGCCGTCGCTCCTCCCTCTCTGGTGCCGCGCCAGCCGCCGCTCCACTCTCTCTTCCTCCGTTCGGTGCTCCTTCCCCTCGCGCCAGATCTTCGCTGCTGCTGCTCCCTTTCTCTCTGGTGCCGCGCCAGCCGCCGCTCCTCTCTCTCTTCCTCCGTTCGATGCTCCTTCTTCTTGCGCCGGCAGCAGAACACCTCTCCCTCTCTTCTCTATTTTTCTGCCCAGCTCTCCTTCCTCTTCTATTTTTCTGCTCCTTGGTTGCTCTCCATTGTTTTGAAAGCTGCCTCCTTTTGCTGCAGGTTCTCCCCCTCCCATTTATACCCGATTTCTGGGTTTTGGAGGGGGCGCTCCACTACTGCCTTGTCCCTGGGCACCCAGGGGCAAGTTCCACTAACCTGCCAGAAGCGAATTTTTCGCGTCTGGCAGGTGAGAGAGGTGCCTGGCAGGGTGCGTCCGCACCCTGCCAGTCGTACCTCTCTCCCTTTCTTTCCATCATTTTTTTGTTCATTGTATTTTTAATCTAGTGTCTACAACCCACACACTAACTGATTTTTATTTTTGCCCGACGTCTGACGGACGGGTTCCCGAACCCGCACGTCACGACAGGTGGCTAGAGTTGAGCTTGATCCTCACTTGAAGGTTAATTAATTCATATAATGCTTGTTTTATCAGCTTGTTCGTGGTTAGATTGCTTTTTCTTTTTGGGGACAAAAGAGAAGTGTAATGACCAATGAGCGGGATGCTAAGAGCAACTGTTGCAAGTCCCTCGTACTGCAACAAATAATAATATAAGTAAATTTAAATTAACCTTAATTTGTGTTTGAAGTCTTTCTTATAGTAGCGCTATTAAAATCTTTTCTTGTTGTTTATGGCAAACAAACTATTGATTTGTTGTAGTTCTGGGTTTATTCCTAAGCGTATCATAGATAATCAGAAGCCCATCTCTTGACAAATAGGAACTTGTTTTAGATATGGAGGAAATTAGTTTACAAACTTAATAACCTTATTAAGGTGATGATTGTTAATTAATTAAGACTGGTTTTAGTGATTTGAGATTTCAACTTCATCTGCAAATTAGTAGTGTCTTTGGTAGCAACAAAATCTAAGTTCGCTAACAAATTTTGGAATCTACACACTTAAAGAGGGGTAAACATACATATGCTTTGAGTTAACCATGCCACTGTTACCTATGTTTTGAAGTAATGATTCAACTTTGTCATAGCGATTCATGACTTCATGTTCTGTTTTCAAGGTGTCTTGCACAAACTTCAACTTAGGCTCTCCCATGTTTGAAGGTTTTTACTTATACTCCATTCATGATGATATCTATGCAAACTGTTAAAGTTGTCCCCAAGAGGGACAACTTCTAGTTGATGGGCACCTTTAATTGACTGTCACAAGGTGTTTTTTCTTTTTGTTTGGAGAGGAAAAAAAGGGAACAATTCAAGGATAAAGAAAGGAAAAAAAAATGAAAGCAAAGAAACAAAACAAAATATTATTTAGTGAAAAAGGTTTTGATTAACTTTTATTATTTAATTTGTTGTATTTTTTCTACTTTTCTCTTCTTCTATTTTGGTAATTTTTTTATTAATCTATGTTATACAAAATATGGGAAATAGAGTGAAAATAATAAGGAAAAGAAATAATAGAATTAGATGATAGATAAATTAAATAAAAACAAGCTTTCACATTTTTTAAAATGTAATAGTCCATAAAAATTAAAATGATTTTAATTTGTAATTGATTGAATAATAATTTCAGTGATTTTAAAACCTGCATTTTTTTTTATGTTATATTACAAATAGAATATGTTGATACATAATCATTTAAGTACATTAAATGTTGTATGATATATATAAATTATGATTTTTGTCATAAATAATTGAATTTAAATTTTTTTAATGAAGTAATTACATTTCCAATATTATATTTTGAAAGATAAATTTATTTTATGATTACACTATTATCATTTAATGGTAAGAACGAATATAAAAACATGAATATTATTATATTTTTTATCACGATATTAGTATACATACATTAAATTATATAATAAAATGAAAATATTTTAAAAAATAAAAATTGTATTTACACCTGCAAGTACATAAATTATATAAATCATGTAATTTAGGTGTCACTATTATCAAAAGAATTTGATTTTGTAACTTTAATTTTATTTTATTAAGGATTATCATTATAAACAAAATGTGGTTATATTTTATTAGCATAGAAAATAATCAATAAATCGGCAGCAGATATGTGAGGTGGAATTAATAATCTAGGGCTAAGGCAAGAATAAAAGAATTTTGTCGGCTCATTTTGGTATTTGTGAGCTTACCTGTTGTGGCCCGACCTAACCCAAACGGCCTAATCCAATAACTCTAATTCAGGTCGGGCTTAGTAACAGCGCGCTACTCGACCTCCTTTTATCTGTTTAGGCTAGCTGAGTTTTGTGACGGGGGACCACCAGCAAGACTAAATAGGAAGGTTTTTCTAGATTATATTACTTTATTACTTAGATAAACATACAGAATTTTAAATAATTTCAATCAAATAGATATTTTTTGTTAAATAATTTCATTATTCAATAAATATTGATGAAATTTTACGTGTAGATGTTAGTTTTAATTAGATTTTTACATATTACTGATTTTCTAGTTGAACTCCATCAATCTATAGGATTTAATTTAAAATTTTAATTTTTATTCATTCGATTTTAACGATAAGAACTTAATTTAAGAAACCTGATCTAATTAGTTCTCTTTTGTAAGAACATTATAATCTTCTACTTAGATGTATAATCGAGTTGATATAGTATCAAATTTGAGCTCAGTTTGATTAAATAACTTGAGAGTCAAACTCAATTAAGTTTTTTTTTTGGTGTAAAATAATCAAGCTATTTGAACTCGACTCTATTAGGCTCGATCATTAATTTATATAAAGAGCTTGGAAGTTAACTAAACTCAAGCTCGAATTTAGGAAAAAAAATGTAATCATTATCATTATATAAATAAATATTATATTTATTTGAATAATATTAAAAATTTATGAATCATTCGAATCAAGTAGAGTACTATAAAAATTGAATTCGATTTGACTCGTTACTCAAGTAGTTCTAACTTGACTCAAACCTATAGTAAATGAGTCAAATCTTTATATTTATCAAATTAAACACAAGTAATTCTCAAGTAACTTCATTCATTTACCTTTTTACTGTTTTCTTTGTACTTAATTGACTTTGAATTTCCGAATTAATTCAGCACCTTCTTTTAGCTTTTCTTTCAGATAAGTGTCGTACCTGAATTTTCTTGATAAACAAACTACACGAGCAGCTTTAGCGTCGTGGACTCTACCTGTGTTTTGCGGGGGTTGAATGAACGCTGTTACAAAAACAAATTTTGGTTGAGCACATCGATTGCATTTTTCTGTTTTCTTGACCGCAACTCTGATATGACAAGTATTTCCAAAAATGGAGCACAAGTGGTTAGACAATGGACAGTCCACTTCTGTCTCATAAGCCCCTAACAACTAAACTCAATTGAAATTGCTCACCAAATGAAAAAACAGACAACGGAACTCAATTTGAAACTCTCATGTCTCATCGAGCTAATGCAGTATTTCGTCTCAACTAAGACACATAACTGACCAAGCCTAGTTGAAAAGCTACTCAAATTTCCTATTACGTAGCAGGACTCTCAGATATTGCACATTGCTAAGCAAAATTTTACCAGATTCTTAAGCTTTCTAACATCAGATTGGCAGATTTGGACAGATTAAAAGGAGTACTTGAATTGCAAGGACTGGTTGCCTGTCATGTCGACCTAACACGTGTCCTAAGAGTTGTTGATGTTTCACAGCAGTTACATAATTATACAGGCCAAAGGCTTTGTATTGAAGAGCAAAAAAAAAAAAGAAAGGGTTTCTTACTACATGGGTGGATGACAGCGCTGGATGCGAGAATCAAACCTTTGTTTGCTTACAATGATAACTTTTCCCTGCAGTGTCTTTCACCAGCTAAAAAGGATGTCTCAACTTTTTGTTACGTCACCATCTCTGTTTTGCGTTCTTATGCGTTTGTATTTAATGTAAAAATACCTTTTGAGCAGGCAAAACATGGTTCATGCAATTTGATTTAATTGCCATCAAGCTAATAACAAAATATTTTCATTTAACTCATTAAGGTTAATCATCCCACTTCAATTACTCTACTAGGCATCTGGAGTTTTGCATTTAAAATCACAGTCAATTAACAAATAAACGACTCTCACTGGGTACGGGGACAGGGTGTCAATGGAGTATAGATAAGTCACGTGGATTTGAGCATACCGGACGCTAGACTACGCAAACATTTCGAAGGAATTGTAAATTGTGATGCAACATCATTACATGAAGCTTCGTCCTTAATTGTTGACTTTAATTAAAGAAGTTCTGCAAATTTAGATATCTATATGCTAGAAGCCAAGGAGGGGATGGATTTATACCTGATTTGATTGATTGGCATTGCAACTTGCAAGGTTTAATTTAGCTTTACACTTCAGCATAAATTTGCAGCTTCCCACCGCTTGTTAAAGTTATGGTGGTAGAGACAGATTCACCGCAATGAAGGGATAGGAGTGGAACTTAACTGCACTAGCAAAAAGTTTGGAGGACCATTGCTTTAAGAAAACTTGAACTGAACTGCCGGTGTGCCACTATTGTTTTTCTTTGAGAAAAAACATATAAGTAAATTAATTTGTTAGCTATAAAAGGGAAATCGGAAACTCATTTTGCCTTAACTATAAAGAGGAAACACAGCGACAGGAAGTTGCATTTGGGAGAAATCGCTATGAGATCCATGGATTAAAAGTTATTTAGCTGTCGTTTCGCATGTTCATGAACCATCATTACATTAATGGACCCATCTCTCCCTTTCTCTCTCAGCCACACATTAAAATCATCCAAGTCTCATCTGTCTTTTGGAGCTTCATCTGGCTTTATCGAATGATTAGAGGCATTATTAGAGGTAAAAGTAACATGAAACAAGAATCAATGAAGAATATATATTAGTTAAGCTATTACCTTCCGATTTCAATCTAGATAAACAACATATTTGGAACGGATAATCACAGCCAAGGAAGGAATACATATTTTAACAAAGATCAAGTTGGTAACTTACAACCTTTTCTTCCTCAAATAAATTATATCTGTAACATTGTACCAGATAAATGAATGACACATGTCCATAAGATCACGAAGCTAGAGACAAAATCAAAATTCTGCGACTTGAAGAAAACATTTAAAGCATCTTGTTTTGCTGGCACTTGTGTGGGAACCACTAGGCTTTTTAATTTGCTTGAGTTGAACCAGTTTTGAGTTTTTATTGTTTTTTTTTTTTTTGCAAAAAGAATAGAAAAGAAAAATAAAAAAAATCAAGAAACATAGTTTAAGTAATTTTAAGATCCAATTTAACAGAAAAACAAAACAGGAAAGGGGTTTGAGACACTTGTAAAAGACTTAATTTATCTCATAAATTTACATCATACTATTTTGTTCAAGCCAAACTTCAATGAGGATATGTCTATTTCCAAACAAAGTATGAAGATGTGTCGATTGATAGCAGCTTTTTCCTGTAATTGTTTGTACCCCGAAGCAGAAAAACACATCATATGAGGATAAAACGATATGTCTATTTCCAATCATAGAGATCCTTAGGCAATCTAAAATTTTCCTCGCAATGATTTTAATTTTTCTGATCAAGGTTATCTTTATGCCCTAAATGGTGCGACAATAACAATCACCATATTAAAGAAGCCTTGATATTATTTGAGGTGCAAAAATATTTACAATATCCAACATTGCCTTCTCATTTATTTCTTTTATTTTCATATTATGTGGACAAAGAAAAGGAGGAGTTAGATTTGCAAATTGGTGATAGTCAAAGATGGAGTAAGGTGAGGTGTCTAGCTCAACAGGGCACATACATTTCCACCAGTTACATGAATTCAAGGGATAAATTATAAAAGCTTAATTTCCAAACTTATTTTCAGCATAGTTTAGAGACAAGTAAGATGGTGCATCATATCCATGTGCAATATGCACCTTGGAGCCCACCATCCAACCAACACAACTTATGTATGGTTTATTTCTTCACTTTTTTAGTTTTTATATCTTTAAAAAAATACATAAATTAAAAAGAGAAATACCCATAAATAATTATTGTAGTGAGACATGGGGAAGGCCAAGATCCTTGTAGACACACATCACTCAATCTTTTGACAACAAAAGAAATGTGGACAATATGTGCCATTCAAAAGAAAAACAAAAATAGAGAACCCCACCATGTCCTTCTTTTGTATTAATATACCCCAAAATAGTCCAATTCGCCCTTTAATTTTGCTTTGGTTGGATTAATTACATAAATCAAAGAAACAAAAGAGAGGAAAATTTCAACAGAAAATATCACTACTTTTTCTGTGTTATTGACGCATTAAATTAAATTAAACAAAAGGTATTGTCCAAATCACCTTTAGGAATCAATTATTATTTTCTAAATAACATAATGGACACTTGAAAGGAAAAAATATAATAGTAATAATTTGAGCATGGACAATAGTCACATTAATATATATATATATATATATATATATATGGGTAGTCGTTCCAAATTGCAAACGTTATTAAAGAATGAGATATAAATAATTATGCTGTTGATATAGAATAGTGATTTACAGCTGACTTATTACTTGAGGAGTAGGTGGTGATTAAGAAAGGTTAAGGACTAAATAGACAAGCTCGGTTCCGAAACATACTAGTATATTAAATTTTATTTTTCTTTTTTTTTCATTTTTTAACATAAAAACTATTAAATTAATATCGACATTAAAAGGAAATGCAATGTAAAATATTTAAACAGTTAATATTAAGCAATCCCACTATATAATTCATCTAACCATGAATGAATGCATATTAATACACTAGATTAGATATGGTTCTAGAATATGGTAATAATGACGTGGAGCTATCATTTGGATTGCAGGAAATGAATTATCATATATGTATCTGTTCAGCAGACATGTTGTAAGCTTCTTAGTCATATGGCCATGTGGGGATATTGTGACCTTCTGCAGATTGCTTACTAGTTCCATGAGAGTGCATGTGCCTTTACTTTGGCTCATTTGGTTTGATCCCATTTTTTTATAAAACAATATATATATATATATATATATATATATATATATATATATATATATATATAATGACTTGTGAAATTACAACATATATTTCAGAACTGAAAATTCTTGGATATCCAACCAAATTCGACTGTTAGCCAACTTCCATGTTAAAAAGACAATGTTGTTAGTTACCAAGTTTCTTTATTATCAAAGAAGCTGTTGGTATTTGTTTACTTAGAGACAAAATAGATAATGGACATTTTTTTATTTAAATAAAGAACTTTTTTATAGTAATTTTTAGAAAATATGCATTCCATGTAGTTGATTTAAAGCGTAATTATTATAATTTTTATATTATTTTTTATTTTTATAATTAAAAAATTAATATCGTAATAAAATAAACTTTTTAACTTTTTTAGGCATATGCATTTATCGTACATATTTTCCTTCAGGTTGAGTTTCAATAATATGTAACTAATAATAACAACAAATATGAAAAGGATCTTCTTACCCAAACAAATTTATAATTGAACAAATAACTCAAATTAATTTGATTATTGTGTTTAAATTAATAACTAGCTTGATACGATCAAATTTGTGAATGATGACGGTCAACCCTTCTTCAAATCAATATTTAATAATTATATTTTCATGCAACATACCAAAATTTAATAAATTTAAATCTAGAATATATTTTTATATAAAAATCAATGATTGTCCATTAAAATTTAATAAATAAATGATAAGATTCATAAATATTTTAATTAACAATTAAAACTAAATGTAAGTGAAACAGGATAACAAAAAAACATAACTTATTATATAGATCATTCTATCAACCAATTTGCTCGATGAAGACGTTAAAAACTTTATCTATTTAGTTAAAATGTCATTATGTGTGGGTTTGATTTAATTTAATAAAATAATTATCACTTAAGGAAAGTTTATCTTGATAAGAACTTCAATGTTAATATTTATTTTAATAAAAATTATCATTTAAAAAAAGTTTTCTTTGATAAGGATTTTAGTTAATGTTAATAAAAAATAAAAAATAATCAATATTTTAATTTAATAAAAAAATATTAATGAATGCCAAAATAATTAAAAATATGTTGTTCACTTTTGAAATTCGTATTTTTACTATTAATAAAGATAACATATGGAAGGAATAAATGCAAAGCAGTGTTTGATGATTATATTATATGGCTTCTGTTTAACCCACCATTTGCTCTTTGGCATCATCAAAATGCTACGTTTTTCTTTTTTTAAGGTAATTAATAATTAAGTAGGTTATCTTATGGAAAGTGTAAGTTAAGACAAGGCAATTAATAATTAAGTAGACTATTTTCTTTTCACATATTTTATTAATTAAAAATTCTCAAAATGATTTTTTTTATATGAAGGAAATATATTAACTTAAACCATAATTACATCATCCTTGGCCAAATAATACCAAACATATCTCCAAATAAAATGATCTTTAAAGCTACACAAAGTTTTCAAAATATTTAAAATGTGCCAAAAATAAGGATTTCATAGGATATGGCTGCAAGTGGATAATAAAATCGTGATTCAGGCAATTGCCTCCAGTGAATCGCATCCATGTGCGAATTCTGATTTATTAAGCGCTATTCATGGACTGTTGCAACTCGACTGAGAGGTAAAAATTTCTCATATTTATCGAGAATGAAATATGGTAGCTGATGATATGGCCAACATTGGTTTTAATTTAGATAGTACCTTTATTTTGTTTGATGTACTACTTTCAGAAATCAGTTCAAGGGTGTTCAATTATGTATTGGGAGTTTGTTTCCCAAAAATGATTAGAAATTAATAAAAATTTCCGTTCAAAAGAAAGAAGGTAAAATTTTGACTTCAAAATTATGGTACAAAGGGAATATCAAATTTAAGATAAACAATGTAGAATTTGACTTTCTTGCTATTTTTCTTCTCTCAACTGTGGAAAAACATAATCGTGCTTTGGGGCACTTTATAATTTATTTAAACTTTAGCTTTTCACATGCAAAATGCAAAAAGGAAAGGGCCCTGCCGACTCAAATATATATGGTCAGTGACCAACAGGACGTGTTCACACTTACTAATAATATAATGGGTTTTCTTAAATAAAAAACCCTACCCATCTGTGGAATTTTTTCCTTTTAAATATGAAATCTCAAAACCCAATCTCACCCTCACATTTCCAATCCCTTCGCAAGGGCAGCATCTACCCCCAAACTCCCACACATAATCCTCACCATTAAGGCCACTGAAAATTTGACCTGTACATGGAAACCTTTTATATTATAATAAAGATTTTGTCAATGAATATTTTAAGGACAAAGTGTTACTTACATAAATATACTAAGACTAAATATCATAATTTGATGATAATGTTCAATGTATTAAAGTTGTAATGTTGTTGTTATTAATTATAAATGCTGACGGAAGCTAGCCAATTGGGAACTAATCTAAGTAACAAATTATAAACTCCACATAAAATACTTAAAATAATGAAATAGTATTAATTACTGTTGTTTAGGAAGTAATGGCAGCCGTTGGGCAGTCCATAAATTATCCAGCTGTATCTCTGTCTAGAATGTTTTCCTTTCTCTTCAATACATTTTTTTTATATGGTGGAGCTTTCACTCCAACAAGTTTTGCATGTGCTGCTTCAAGTCAGCATGTAGCTGGGGGGTGCCTTATACTTTGACTAACCTTATATGATTGGGGACTGAATTAGTTTAGAAAAAAGTTCTATTAAATCTGAATCATTTCCTTTATTTATAAAACAAACCTTTTCCTTCCTTAATTTTCCATTTATATTAGGTGAAAATCCAAGTTCATTTCCCCAACCAAGTGTATTAGGTGAGCAAGCTAGATAGACAAATTGTTAATATAGTTGCCATGTCATATTCTAAATGCACCCAAAGTGTAAAATGAACCCCATCTTTCTGGCAATGTATGTCAATTTTAAAGTTTTTATATGCTTTTTTTAAACAAGGACTGACATCTCACCCTTGCATAAATTTCGACTTTTGACTTGACCCAATTCGTTGTTTTTGGTTTATATATTTCATGTAAGTAGCAATATTACCTTTTTCTGGACCTAATTCATGAATTTGTATAAAGATACAAATCATAAATCGTCGACGGTTGATATATAGGTTATAGAAAAATGTAAAAACCCCATGGTGAATGGTATGGTAACTACTTATATAATCACTTACATTTTTTTTTCTCTTTAAACAATTAATACTATAAGTACTATCATAATATTATTCATATATATGATCTTAATTAAACTACTTTATACTATTTAGCAGTCTTTTCTAAGGAGTAATAGGAAATGATGAGGTTTAAATAAAAAAGAAAAGAAAAGAAAACGAGTTAGGAGCTAAGTACTTTGATTGCATCAATCCTTTGTTCCTATCTTTGTCTAATTTCCTCTAATTAATTTGGATTTTTTTAGGTGTACTGTTTGTAATCAACATCTTAATTAATTTGAATTAATTGTGTGGTTTGTAAACCATTACTTCAAACACAATCAGATTTATTTTCTTCATTAAATATCTAAAATAATCAACTTTAAAAGCAATTAACTAGTCACAAAATCAAACAAACGAACAAAAAAAATTCATGACTATCTTGCCCCATGATAACAAAACTTGTTTGGAAAAAATCAGCATGTACATCATGCAACTTAAAAGTGAGGGAATGGGTTTTTTTTTTTCCCAAAACAAATATGTTAGCTTGCTTTGAAAACAAAGATTCATCGGATATTTTTGGTTTTGGAAATTTTTATTGAAAACGACATGCAATTTGGATTTCATATAGTAGTAGTTTCTTATGTCAAATCTTTTTTAACAGTTGCAGAAAAAAGCATATTTTGACTCTTTTTTTGTAACATAGCTTAGATAATAAATCTGAGTTCTCTATAAAAGCATATTTTGACTGTTTTTTTACCTTATCTTTTTTTTTTCACTTGTAACTATGCAAGTGGTGTGATATATTAATTAATGTAGATGTCTAATTCTGATTAATTATTATTTTTAAAATATTGTTTATAAAAAAATTACATCAAGGATGTTTTAAGCGTAGAAGAGCCCAGGGGTATTTCGAGCGCGAAAGCGCCTGAGGTGATCCAAGATGGAAGCAACTAGGGGTATTCCAAGCCTGGAAGCGTCGAGGGCGTTTCAAGAGCAAAAGCGCTTAAAGAGCGTTACAAGCAAAAAAACACTTAGAAATAAGCATGGAACAACTATTTGTACGAGAAAATGAAAGTAACTTAGAACAAATAGCAGAGTTCATGAGTTACTTTCACATTTGGGATGTTCTAAAGAGCTTGGCTTAGTGGTTCAGATATAGAGATAGTTAAGAGGGCTTCCTCTTAACCTTTCCTTGAAGTACATGTGTTTTACTTTTTGATCTTTCTTTGTATCTTAAGAATACACATGATGCACTATCAAGTGCCACTACTCCATTATCCAAAACTTACACCCACTACCTAACTACACAGTTATTGTTTTAATATCTCCTAAATGGTTTTTTAACTGCTCCTTTCATTACAAGCAAGTTCTCCCATAACTGTCTTTCTAACTATTTTTAAGAAAGTACTCATGTTCAATATAAATATGAGAGCTTTGGAGGTTGGAAGGTAATTAGAAATCCAACAGAAATTATCCTAAAAACTCTCTGTAAACTCTTCCAAGCATTCTTTCCATTGAGCCTTTTTCATTCGTCGTAATCTGTCGTTTTCACTACTTTTTCTCATCCCTCACCACCTACCACCCAAAGCACTTACGTTTCAATAACTACTCAAATCTTCCTCTCTGCTGCCTTTAGCGTATTCCGATTCACTCATTACAACACATCCTCTTTCCCTAATCAAAAGAACCCTCTACAACTAACTAAAAAAGAAATTCAAAGCTTTCACCTTATTTATATCACCGTTGAAAGAAATAACTTTTCTTGATTCATTTAAAATTTCTTCTATTGTGATTTTGATATAAAATTATATACTATCAACGTATCAAATAATGTCATCTTATTATAAAAATAAATTTTAAAAATTTAAATTATGTAATTTTTTTTACAAAATTACACATTCATAATTTAACTGCATATTATCTATTTATTTATTTTAATATAGTCATTTTCAAATTTTAATTATTGTTCATCAAAGGATGTTTACCAAAACCCAAGCTAGTGACCTTCACGTCTTTTTTTTCTTTCTTTTTGATACACAAGTTGTGAGAGCTCTTTATTTGATTTAAAAGACTTTTTGTCTCCCTTCTAAGGTTACTGTTACATCATTGTCTTAGACACACTTATTTTGTGATTGAATTCAACGTCGTTCTCTCACTAGTGTTCTAATTAACTCATTAACTTGATGTTTCATGACCACAAACTGACCCCTCTCAATGTTTTAGTTGAACAAATTTAGGTATCAATAATAATGCTCTCAAGCCCTTGATGAGATTATTAACAATAGATACCAAATAAATAAAGCAAATCAAGTTTCAAAAAAGGGTATTTCCACAAGGAGAGATTCCTAATTATGAGAGATTAAGCATAAGATTATAACAATTTAATCAAGAATATTACTATTACTAATAATTACCATAAGTTTTCAAGAACTGCTTGCTATCTGGTAAATGGTGGTAAATATCAGTGTAATCATTCTTCGTGATGCACATGTAGGCAATGATGCTATCCGCAACCTGTCACTTTATTTCTTCTTGGAAATGGGAAGAGATATGGGTGAAATTCATTTTTGAATGAGAATTCAAAGGCAATTAGGAAACAAAAGAATATTGTTTTTTTTATGTTTTTTACAGGAATTATATGCTTTAATTTCCTCTAATAAAAATTAAGTTATTCCCCAGGACTAAGGTTCCAGCAATTGTACCTTCCCTGGTATACAGACCCCTTCGATTTCTGTAAACAAATAGGGAGAAATTTGTAACTTAATATAAAGGCATTGCATACGAGAAGCATCTGGCCTGTCGGTCACATAGATTAAGACAACTAAAAGGTCATTCCCATATAAATTACAAAGCTTGGGCCAAGGCCACTCAATCTCTTCGCTCTCTTTTTTTTTTTCTTTTTGAAAAAAGAAGATTTTTTAATATTTCCCCTCCACTCCAAGTAAATAGGACATATAATTTGTGATATATCGAGAACATAGATACATACATATAAATCATAAACTAAATCTGATTGGGAAAAGAAAGAAAAACGGGAAAAATGTATTAATCATAGAGTTAAATCACCAACAAAAATGCATGGTTGAAAACTTGAAAGTAGATTAAGCTTGTTTCAAGCTTAATAATTACTATAAATTAGGTCCCACAAACGGATAAAGATGCATAACCCAAGCCGCCAGTAAATGACGTCATTCACCGGTGGAATACTGTCGGAAGATTAAATTGTAAATGCCACCATTTTTTTTTAACTTCTTTTATACCAGCCGCACATTTGTAGTTGGAAAGTAAACCATTGTAAATTAAAAGAAAAAGAAAAAAAAAAAGAGAGAGAACAAATGTTCTGAAAATGGAAATGAGAGTGAGAAATAAAATTAAAAACACAACAACCAGAGAAGAGAGAGCTTATATAAGACATTGTTCTCTCTCTCATTTTCTATCGCTCTTATTTTTTCTTGCTTTTTCAAGTCTCTGCTTCTGTTTTTCTTCCGAATAACAGAAGCAGAAAAAAAAAAAAAAAGAAGCAGTTATCATCAGGATTTTCATTTTTCTTTGTTAGAGTAACGTACATTTCTGAGATGTTTAGATTAAGAAAGTAGAGGGAGTTTTTAGCTTGTGGGTTGCTGCAAAATAGTGGGGGGGTGTTTGAGCCAGTGACTGGCATTTTTCCAGCTTGCTCTACCTCCATTGTTTTGCGTGAACCAGAAGCAAATTCACAAAGAAAGAAACAAAAGAAGGGAAATATTCCATCTCCTTTGTCGAAGAATGTCCTTTATTATTTAAGCAGATCTAGTGGGTTGTTTTCAAGACCTGTGTAAAATCATCTTTCACTCTTGTTCTTAGCTTCCCATTTGGTCCTCCCCTGTTTTTGCTCTGTTTTTTGTTTCCTTCTTTTAACTTGAGAAAGCCAGGAAATGGATCGGCTTTCTTCGACAACCATTCTTCCTGATACATTCCAGGGAACGAGAGATGATTTCTCCATGCAAATGGCAGTGATTTGGGGTCAGATCAAAGCGCCATTGATAGTACCATTGTTGAGACTTACGGTTATCGTTTGTTTGATCATGTCTCTGATGCTTTTCATTGAGAGGGTTTACATGGGCATAGTCATTATGCTGGTCAAGCTCTTCGGTAGAAAACCAGAGAGAAGATACAAATGGGAACCCATTAAAGATGATGTTGAGTTGGGAAACTCGGCTTATCCCATGGTTCTGGTTCAAATTCCAATGTACAATGAAAGAGAGGTCATTTTCTGTTAGCATTTTCTTTTTCTTTTTCTTTTTAAGTCCAATGTTTAATTGTATACTTTCTTTTTTTATTAATAATGCAGGTCTATCAACTGTCAATTGGGGCAGCATGTGGCCTCTCATGGCCTTCTGATCGGATCATTATTCAAGTCCTTGATGATTCAACTGACCCGACAATTAAGGTACACAAAAACAACCAAATTTTGAGAGAGAAATTGAGTTTTACTAACAAGTGTAGTGAAAATTCTTATGATCTGGGTTGCCTTGTTTTCTTGCATGAAAAATATATTAAAAAAAATGAAGGACTTGGTGGAGTTGGAGTGCCAACGATGGGCCAGCAAAGGCATCAACATCAAATATGAGATAAGAGACAATAGAAACGGCTACAAAGCAGGCGCCCTGAAAGAAGGCATGAAACGAAGCTACGTGAAACATTGTGATTACGTAGTCATTTTCGACGCTGATTTCCAGCCAGAACCTGATTTCCTTTGGCGTACCATTCCTTTCCTTGTTCACAACCCCGAATTAGCTTTGGTTCAAGCTCGTTGGAAATTCGGTAATTCCGCTTAATCACCTGTTAACTACTACCACTACTCGTCGTACTAGTATTAACAAAGCCATCCCTTAATTAGCTTTGACTAAATAAAAACTTGTTTTGTTTCTTACAACCTTAAATTAGATTTCGGTGTGGATTGTGAAACAATCACTGTTAAAACGATTATGTTTTGAGGACTGTCGGTGGGTCTATTAGGGGTATGGTTAGGTGGGTTCCCACCCTCGTGGATCTATCGACGGTCCAGTCCTTGCTGGCTTAACAGAGATTTGGACACGTGCGTGCTTTACATCGGTGCGAAAAGGAGAAGTATAAAAAAGCTGAAAAAGTAGAGAGTGCTATTTCGAGATGTCGTTTTTGGTATTTTGTTTTATTTTAGTTTGTCCGACACTCTTTGGAAGCAAAGAAAATGCACCTGGAATTTGTCATTTTGGTGATTATTTTAACTTCCGGGAACTTGATCCTGCTGTAGAATCCAAGCCATTACCACAACTCTGAGAAAGTCATGAACTAAACTATTCCATGGGCCATGTCTTTCTTTCATTTATATTGATTTTCGGTGATAGAAAAAGTGCTCGAATTGCTAACGACAGTCTGGATAATTGGAGCATGACATGCGACCATGTGGCAGTGGCAGTCTTGGTGGGTTAATTTGATGAGTTTTATCTCAGCAAAAGAGGCCCGAAATTGATTTTAAATG
Organism: Theobroma cacao; assembly: GCF_053813885.1. Taxonomy (NCBI): domain Eukaryota; kingdom Viridiplantae; phylum Streptophyta; class Magnoliopsida; order Malvales; family Malvaceae; genus Theobroma; species Theobroma cacao. The sequence continues at coordinate 4,697,719 of NC_142643.1, forward strand.
GACCCATAAAAGGGTAGCTAAGTAATCTGGTAGACACTTGTCAGCTAGGAAAAAGCTGCAAGCGTCCCTAGTATTTACTTGCTACGGAGGCACTAGGTCTTCGGCGGATCTACCCCTGTATTCTTTCCAATAAATGTTGAAAACTGCCCTGGTAAAGGGCATGCTTGGGCTTAAAGAATATGCAGAGGGTGGGTTATCTTTGTATTGTACAGAAAAACTTTCTACTCACATTCCCGGCAGCTTGCATGTGCAATATTGCAAGTGGTGGACCTCATGCCTTGCTCATTGTCCATGTGTACTAACCGACGTTTGATTTTAATGGCCCTCTTGATATCATCATGATAATTTGTTGATAAGATATTTTCGCTAATGCCAGCTAAAGGTGCTAAATGGTTTTCCTGCTGTTGTTTCTTTTTCCTTTTATTTCTTACAGTGAATGCTGATGAGTGCTTGATGACAAGAATGCAAGAAATGTCACTAGATTACCATTTCACTGTGGAACAAGAAGTGGGGTCTTCCACTTATGCCTTCTTCGGCTTCAACGGTAATAATAAACAAACCCGTTAAATGGAATTTATTTTAATTTTTTATTTATAAACGAAAAGTTTGAATTTTACTCTTTAAACAAGCAAGAGATACGAATAAATTGTTGAATCAAATGTTGGTGTGTAACTGGATAAATTTTAAATCTAATTTCATATAGGGTTAAACTTGTGTAGGAACTGCTGGAGTGTGGAGAATTGCTGCTTTGAATGAGGCAGGAGGATGGAAAGATAGAACCACAGTGGAGGATATGGACTTGGCAGTCCGAGCTAGTCTAAAAGGCTGGAAATTCCTTTACCTGGGAAGCCTAAAGGTACTGTCCTGAGTTCTATCTGTCCAGTAATTTGGATGCATATTCTGAACTCAACTGAAGTCAGACCGATATCAGCTTCGGTTCACGGCTCGAGACATTTCATTTTGTTTGGTCCAATGTTACATTCTACATCTTAACTTCCTTATTTATTTTGTTAATCAATAAGAAAACAAGGCTCAGAATTTTACTGCCTCATCTCTAGGTGAAAAATGAATTGCCTAGTACATTGAAGGCTTATCGCTATCAACAGCACCGTTGGTCTTGTGGTCCTGCCAACCTTTTCAGGAAAATGGTGATGGAGATTATTACAAACAAGGTTAGCTACTTAAACTCATAAATTAAGGAGTTAAATTACTACAAATTTTATTGGCTCGCTCTTTATATTTTGACCCCTTGGTAAAATTTACTGCAGAAAGTTTCCTCATGGAAGAAGGTACATGTAATCTACAGCTTCTTCGTGGTCAGAAAGCTTGTTGCCCACATTGTTACATTCATATTTTACTGCGTTGTATTACCTGCAACTGTTCTGGTACCTGAAGTTGAGGTTCCAAAGTGGGGAGCTGTTTATATTCCTACTATCATTACCATTCTCAACGCAGTTGGAACTCCAAGGTCTGCTTCTTTTGCAGTCTGTTTCCCTTTTTGAGTCCTTTCCCTCCATAGATTTTATTGTTCTCTCATAACTTGAAATAGAATTCTGAATTCATCGTTGGAAAAATCTACAAGTTTGATTATACAGTGTATTAGCTGCTTGATTTTGATAACATAACACAAATCGACTCTCAAGAAATCAGGTTGCCCTGCTTCTACGAAGGAGCTCCAACAAAGATTGCTTTAATGGTAGAAGAAGACATTAGCTTATAAGCTTATGATTTTGCAAACAATACACTATTCTGCTTTTCTTATGAAATTATTGTTAACTAATCGATTAGAGGTCTAATTAGCTGTTCTTTCCCTCAACTGTTTCCAAGAAAAAACATTAGCCTAATTCACCTAATTAACATTTACTTTACATATTTCTCTTTCAGATCGCTTCACTTATTGGTCTTTTGGATCCTCTTTGAAAATGTCATGTCATTGCATCGGACCAAGGCTACCTTTATTGGCCTCTTAGAGGCTGGTAGAGTGAATGAATGGATTGTCACTGAGAAACTGGGAGATGCTCTCAAGGCTAAAGCAGGCACAAAGGCACCCAGAAAACCTCGTTTCAGGTTTGGAGAAAGGTACAGGCTATCAAATTGAATATGCTATTGCAACCTTGACTTATCATTCAAATTAGCCTTTTTAAGTATTGAGACCAAAAAAACAGTAACAAACTATTATCTTCGTTAGTATCTGATTTAAAACTCTTGTTTTGCGTTTAAATATTGACAGACTCCACTTGTTAGAGCTTTGTGTCGGAGCTTACCTCTTCTTCTGTGGCTGCTATGATGTTGTGTTCGGGAAAAACCACTACTTCATATATCTTTTTGCCCAAGCAATTGCCTTCTTCATTATGGGATTTGGATATGTTGGCACCATTGTCCCCAACTCTTAGTGTGATTCCTGAAGTAGTCGTTGGTGTAATTCTTTTGGCCACTAAGTAATCGCCCTCAGCAGGTCTCTCTCTCCTTCAGCAACAGAGTATGTGGCGTTTATAGGGACATTTTCTTGCAATTTTAGTTTCGTATAAAAAGACAGGGATAAAAAACACGGTTATTCTTTCAGGTTGAGTATAAGAATTCGAGTATGTTACTCGAAACAAGTTAGTTCTCTTGTGAATATCCAAGAAATTAAGGAAAATACATAACAAATGTTGTAATGGCAATGCGTCATACAGAGAAGATGAGGGGCAAATGAAGGCAGTTTCTGGGTTTAGACACCAGATAGATATAGGGAAGATTTTGGAGTGAATTGTTTGCAATTGTGATCTTTTCTTTCTTTCTTTCTTTCTTGTAGCTCTTCTTTTCCCCCTCTTTCCCATTCTGTTGTGGTTGGGATTTGTTTGAGAAGGAATAAAATAATTGGAAAAGTGTAATTTTCAAAGTCGATTTTCCATTCATCTTTGTCTCTCTGCTCCTCTCTCTCTCCACACAACACACACACTGTGTGGAAGCATAGTCCAGAGAAAATGCTGCTATGTATACAACGACCTTTTGTTTGAGAATATATGGTTATGTGATAGATAAAGAATGCAATGAAGGAGCCGACTTCAATGATTTACAATTCTTTGCATGGAAGGGACTGCTTCCATCTTTCCACATGAAACATAGGTCACACGACAAATTAAGACTTTACAATTTTGATCCTTCCACTTTTTAAGTTTGCTCACAATACAAAGTAAGCATTGTATGTTGATACAGCCTGACACTCTTCAAACCATTCTAAGGCCAAATGTTGAAAACAATTCCATTTCCTCTCCGGCAGAAAATTATAGCGAATTAACACCCTTGCTGATTCTTCCTGCGAGAAAAAAGAGCACTGCCTGCCACCCTGAACCTACATATCTGTTGCATAGGTCTCTACTCCCTCAACCAGCTAGCTAAAAAAGTCATAATCAATTCAACCTGAAAGCTTAATATGATACATGAGGTTCCAATTATAATTTTTATTTACTAACACTTCTCTTCCGAGCAGCTAATTCGAAGGATTTCCACTGTTTGCTTGTACACAAGTAACGACCACTTTCAAGTTTCCAACTCAACTTAACATTCCATGGTAAGGATCAGGTGTGGTTTCAGGTTTGGGAGTAGTTGATGTTCAAAGGCAGATGAAATTTTGGTGTATTCAAGTAGCTTCCCCTCAACGGCCAACGCGATCCAAGTTGCCAACCACTGACATTTATCATGCATCATTTATGATTCGATAAATTAGAGAAGACTTGAAATAAAGTGGAGTGACAGGAATGAATTTATAACCTCAACAACACAAGTTATCAATCCCGGTGGTACCATGCCAGCTTTTGTGTGGTTACATCATGCAACTTATCAACGACTTTGTCTCTCTATGCATGCCCTGGAAAGAAATTAGGATCTTGATTATTAGCCAGAAACAGAAAAACGATCACATTCTGTTGACACTTGACAGCACCTGTGGCTTCTGTTCACCATTCACCTGTGAGAACTGGGCCTACCGCTTTATATCTGCGTTCTCCAATTTATCAGCTAAGTGAAAAGATAGTACGAAACGTTCATTTGACTAATTTTGACTCCTAATGAAGCATATTAAAATGGTAAAATATTCTATTGTAAGATTCTACTAATGATAACGTGTTAAAATGAAAAATTATATGGCAAAATTTAACTGCAAGTGAAATTTGTTGATGTGAAATAATTTGATGTAATCATTTCTTACCAGTACCAGGTAATAAACTCGCAAGCACAAGATAAAACAAGTGAGACTTCTCTACTTGTTGGGTCATCACAGGTAGAAATGGGCTTCTTTTCATGAAGCATATGGAGGGCTTACGGGGATTTTGATGGGCTTACTTGGGTTACGTCTTTAACTTGCTCTAAGTTTTTGGCCCAAGTGTTTAATCAAACCCCTTTTCTCGGTCCATTTAATCAAACCCTTCAAAAGGGTTCTCTTAGAGAGTCAAAACCGTAACCAGTTTCATTGCAAAACTCAAACATGGCAGCAAAGCGCGTCACTCTTCTCTCCAAATTCTCCTGCAATTCCCAGAAGAAACTCCGAACTCCCCTCTCTCTCTGCACGCTCTCCTCACCAGACAAAACCCAAACCAATGAAGCCCCAACAGCCAACACCAACAACGAAAATGAAAGCTTTATGCATAACCATGAATGCCATCAACATATTCAAAACCTTTCAGCTTTTCTCCAACAGGGCCAAACCCAAGCTGCTCAAAACCTCACAAAATCTCTTCTTTTCTCAAAATCGCCATTTGCTTCACCATCTGATCTCTTCACTCTCTTCTCTCTTACCTCACCTTCTTTAAAACTCATTTTTTCAAATATTCTCTTCTCCTTATTAGCAGAATCCAAAATGCACAGTGAAGCCCTGGAGTTATATAAAGCTATGAGGAAAGAAGGTATGCAACCTTCTATAACTTCTCTTAACTTGTTGCTTGAATCTTTAGTGTCTTTGAATAAGTTTGATAAAACCATTAATTTGTTTGAGGAAATAATTGAGTCTGGTTTTAGACCCAATAAATTTATGTATGGAAAAGCTGTTCAAGCTGCAGTAAAATTAGGGGATTTGAAAAGGGCTAATGAGTATGTGCATTCTATGAAGAAAAAAGGGGTGAGTCCAAGTTTGTTTATTTATAATGCTTTGATTGGTGGGGTTTGTAAAGAGAAGAGAATTAGGGATGCAGAGAAACTGTTTCATGAGATGCTTGAGAGAAAGTTGGTGGCAAGTGTGGTTACTTATAATACACTTATTGATGGGTATTGTAAGGTTGGGGAGTTGGAGAAAGCGTTTGATTTAAAAGAGAGGATGGTAAGAGAGAATGTGGAGCCTAACCTTGTCACTTTCAATATATTGGTTGGTGGGCTTTGTCGTGCCCATAGGATGGAGGACGCAAAACAGGTTTTGAAGGAAATGGAAGCTCAAGGATTTGCTCCTGATGGGTTTACTTGCAGTATAATTTTTGATGGGTTTTTGAGGAGTGGAAATGTTAAAAGTGCATTGGCTTTGTATGAAGAAGTGAGTGGGAAAGGAGTTGGAATCAATAGATATATGTTAAGTAACTGGTTGAATTATTTATGCAAGGAAGGGAAAGTTGAAAAGGCGGAAGAGTTTTTGCAGAAAGAAATTGAAAAAGGGTTTGTGCCGAATGAGGTGGTATATAATGCCATTGTGAATGGATATTGTCGGATTAGTAACATGAACAAAGCCATTTCAATGGTTGAGCATATGGAGAAGTTGGGGTTGAGGCCGGATTGTGTTACTTTCAATTCTTTGATTGACAAATTTTGTGAAATGAAAGAGGTGGAATATGCTGAAGAATGGGTAAAAATGATGAGAGAGAAGGGTGTTTTACCGAATGTTGAGACATACAACATCCTAATTAATGGTTATGGGCAACTGTGCCTATTGGATAGGTGTTTTGCGATTATAGAAGAAATGGAAAATCGTGGGATTAAGCCAAATGTCGTAAGTTATGGTTCCATTATAAATTATTTATGCAAGGATGGTAAGCTTCTCGAAGCTGAAATAACCTTCAGGGATATGGTAAGTAGAGGGGTATTGCCTAATGTGCTAATATATAACATGCTCATTGCTGGTAATTGCACGGCAGGAAAGTTGAAAGATGCTTTCAGGTACTTTGATGAAATGGTGAAAGGTGAAACAAGACCAACAATTGTAACATACAACACACTCATCAATGGGCTGTGCAAAAAGGGAAGGGTAACTGAAACTGAAGATTTGCTTTCCCAAATTACAAGTAGTGGGTGTACTCCTGATGTCATCACCTACAACACCTTGATATCAGGGTATTCTAATGAGGGAAATGCTCATAAATGTCTGGAATTGTATGAGAACATGAAGAATTTGGGTATAAAGCCTACTTTGAATACATATTGTCCTCTCATTAGTGTATGCTGCAAGGAAGGTATAGAGCTTGTACAAAGACTGGTTTGTGAAATGTCAGAGATGCATTTGACTCCTGATCGACTTATATACAATATACTGATTCACTTGTATGCAGAGCATGGAGATGTTCAGGCATTTGCTTTGCATCATGAGATGGTAGAACGAGGAATTTGTTCCGACAAAATGACCTACAATAGCTTGATTCTGGGGCACTTCAGAAGGGGAAACTTGTCAGAAATAAAGAATCTTGTTAGTGATATGAAGGTCAAGGGATTGGTTCCTAAAGCTGATACCTACGACCTACTGATTAGAGGATATTGTGAACAGAAGGATTTCATTGGAGCATATCTTTGGTATAGAGAAATGCTTGAGAATCATTTCCTTCCACGTTTCACTACTTGTAATAAACTTCTGACTGGCCTTACAGAGCAGGGAAGGTTGCAAGAAGCCCAGATTATCTGCTCAGAAATGAAGGTTAAAGGAATGGATGATTGGAGCTTTGGTGAAGACCTATCTGCTGTTGTGAAAATGTAATTGAGGAGAAATACCTGGTTAGATCGGGTTCTTTGTGAAGCAATATATTCACAGTTAAAGAGACAGGTATCCAATATTCTCTACCATTGTCTGGATTCATGTTCCTGTGAAACTGATTTCTTTCTTTATAGTGCACGGCTTGTTGTTCTAAATGACAGAAGGTGGACACTAAATGACCTCACAAAGGAAGGCTGGTTAGTGCCCCTGCAAGGTCAGTGCATGGAAGGAGCGCTGAACGAGTGAAGGTTGAGAAGGATGGCTATGTTCAAGTGGTTAATAAGCACTGTGAATGTTTTGCTAGGTAATATTTCCTGTGTATAAGCTTCTAGCCTGAAAATCGATATTCATAGAAAGCCAAAGATGTTTCATATGTATAGTTAATCTCTCCTAACCAATGGGCTTGGGATGCCGCTGTTATCAAAGTACTATTGCAACATATTTTACAATATTAGAAATATCAAGGCGCATGTAACAAAGAAGCAGGATATCATATCGAGTTATTACAAGTGTCGTAGCCTACTTTGATCAAAGAAAAAAAAAAATCGTGAACAATCGGTTTATAGTACGTACCTGGGCCTATGAATTTTCCTTAATGAGCTGAAGACATTATTTTATATCTCAACCCAATACTCCTCTCCTCTCTCCAACTGAGCCTTGGACTCTTGATTTATGTAGAGTATATACACATAAAAAAAATTTAAAAGATGTTATATTTATTAATAAAATTAAAAAAAAATGACATATATTAAAAAGATAAGTTTTTTTAAATATAAATTCTCAACATGATCTATAACAGTGCAGAAGAGTTAGGCAAAACAGAAGGCCAAAAGCATGAATCTTCAATCTTTTACACTTTCTTTTTCATTTTTTATTTCACTTTGAAGTTTCGGCCCAAAACCAAAACAAAGTATGGTGTGGTGCTTGACGGGTTACATGAATGTTCACAATAAAATATATCATCGTGCAATACTCACCATTTAAAAATAAATCAAATAATACATTTTTGATAATTGCTCAAATACGATAATTAGTATTTGCATATTAGACATATTGACTAACTCTCAAAACTGACTCGAGCGTACACGGAGGGGTTTCTTTCTTCAAATGTTGAATCAAAATGTCCAGTTTTTGACAAATGACCTAGGTTCATGATTAAATTATAATTAGAATAGGATAGAATGTAATGTAATGTAATTTATATTTCAGAAAAAATTATAATTAGAACAGAATGTAATGTAATTTAGAATCCAATTCAATGAAAGATTGACCAATATGAGATTAGAGGCAATTATGTGCCTTGCAACAAGTGTAACATCAACAGTTTTGACACATCGACCACCTCAACAGCCAGCATGTCTAACTGAAATTTATTTTTGACCTAACGAGAACCCTAGACAACCTTGTGCTTCCAACCTCTTTACAATGACCTCAGGTCAGGTCACTCTTCATGCCCTCGTGGAATGAGGCTCTGCCCCAAGTATGTGACTTGCTACAACTATGTCTCGGATGACCCGAGTACATTATTGCTGGTCGCATCCTGGTAATCCCAAGCATGGACCTTGGTCCCTAGTCTCCAAACCTTCATGACTAGCAACCAGCATGTTAAAGTTAAGCTGAGTCAATGCACCTCGTTTTCGAGTTCAGATCAAGTTCCCTGAACTTGAAATTGATGATAAAATACAGAGTGTATATATCTTCTTATATCGAGAGAAATTGTATATATCTGAAACTCGAATAAAATCAGCACAATTAAGTCCAGTAATTGGTAGCATTCACTACATAAATAACCCCAAACTTCCTTCCCCGCTGGATCAATTCCCTCATTCTCTTCCCAGTGCTATGTTACACTGCTAGAAAGTACACAAAAGGGTAAGCGACTAAAAGCCTATCAACAATGCAGGAAGAACAAACCTCGTGTTAACTCCTCATCAAAGGTTAAGCACACATTCTAATTAAAAAGCATTTGAAACAGAGAAAAATAAAAAGCCTACTGCTCTAACCAATTGAAACCTGTCGAGTTGCATAGTTAATTCACTCTTTCTTTTTACCTCACAAAGTCACAAAGAAAATCGTTGATACTTGTGCATCACCACTCACCAACAATACACAACAACGTAAACACTCGAATTATTTCCAAAGAGAGAGAATTCCAAAAAAACATCTAACGAAAAGATTCATACAAAATCTCATAAATATCCTTCTATTGCGAACATTTCATCAAAAGATTTCTCAGATTCTGGCTCTTTTTTATAAACAAAACAAAAACTACCCAAGGACCGCGTTTAAGGAATAACAAGAAAGTCCCCAGTGTCCAATCTCACCAAAATCAGAGCACTTTGAGAATGTCTTCAGCCCCGCTGAAAGTAAAAGCACCACCTTCCTCCAAATTAAGAACCTTAACGACTCCATTTTCAGCCAAAAGCGCGTATCTTCGGGAGCGGACTCCGAGCCCAACGGGCTTATCACTCAAATCCAATTCACACCCAATTTTCTTCGTGAACTCCCCATTCCCATCAGATAACAACAGAACCTCGTCGTTAATCCCCAGATTCTCCTTCCACGCACGCATCACAAACGAGTCGTTCACCGACACGCAGGCAATGGTATCGACCCCTTTGGCTTTGAGCTCCCCCGATTTTTCGACGAAGCCCGGGAGGTGCTTTTGGGAACAGGTGGGAGTGAAAGCGCCCGGAACGGCGAAGAGGACGACTTTTTTGCCAGCGGTTAGGGAGGAGACTGAGGTGGTTTGGAGTTCTCCGTCGGCGTCGAAGTAGGAGAGGGTTGCGTCGGGAAGCTTGTCTCCGACGGAGATTGAGGCGGAGATTTGGGTTGTTTTGGTGGAAAAGGAAATGGGTTTTGAAGGGCGGCGGTGGAGGTTGAGGGAACGGGGAGAAAAGGAGAGTTTCGAGGAAAAGGATTTAGGGTAAAGTTTGGAGGTGGTAGCGGAAAAAGAGAGGACGGTTGGCGAGAGAAACCTTGAGACTGTTAAGGAAGCTGCCATTGTTAATGGAAGTATAAAGAGAGAAGAGAGAATAAAAGATTTGAGGTTTGTGTGGGCGTTTTGGTTTGGAGGTGGGATTCCTTTTTTTTGGAAGAGGGCGGAGGGAACAAAGGAAGTCACGTGAGAAGAAGAGGGTCAGTGATTATTTCTTTGTTGGGAGGTTGCCAGGTTGGTTTTGGTTGAACGATATAAATTGGTGACCAAAATGTTTGATGATAATGTTTTCCTTTTTCTTTTTTTTTTTTTCTTCGTAGGAGGAACTGTGTCCGGTAACTAGGGAAGGGAATATACATGGAAACAATACTTAAAAAATTTAGTAGTAACTGTATTACTTATTTTCTTGATAAATTAGCAATGTGATTTTTAAAAGGTTGTAAATGGAAATTTACCATAGATTAGGTGTCATTGAGCAAGATATATAATTACAAAAGTAAAAAGAAGCGAGCAATTACAAGTTGGTTAAATGATTCTGCGGTGGGCAAAATTGGAATTTAATCTTAGGCTCTGAAATATTTTTTACATGAACAAAGAAAAAGTGTAATACCTATTAACATTGTTATTTGTATAAAATCTTTCACGGAGCACTTCCCTATAGTGTTGCTGTTAGCCGGGGCAGACATTAATTAACATCTTTGAATTTGGCTCATTTATCAAATTATACTTCAAGTAGGTTGATGCTTGAACCTTGAATATTTTAATTGTGAGCACCCAGACGTGGCCTGCTGAATCATAAAGACTAAACAATTTTTAATCTTAAAGGCAGGAGAAAACAAATTGACAAATTGATGTGCATCCCATTCCCATATGCCAGGGCCGCCTAGCAACCTTTCAAAGCAGCGTAATTACACTTTTACACCAGTCACATGACCTTCACCTGTCAGTTAAGGCTCCTGAGAACCTGGACCAGCGTGATTACACTTTTACACCAGTCACTTTTTTATAATCAACCTGAATTATAAAAAAGCTCTACATATAAAGCCAAATGAAACAATTACTCAAAAACAAATTTTAATGCTTATAATCAGTAACATTTATCAAAAAGAATTTTATTATACATAATAAGCAACGTAATTTTTAACTTATAATTTTTAATATAATAATAGCTTCAATGGGATCAATCTATAAGAGAAAAAGGTCGATGAAAATTTCCTAAGCTCGAGAAGACTATAAGATATTTTACATGAATCAACTTAACTTTTTCCATTAACTTATAAAATATTTAAACAATGAAAAACCCTACAAAAACTTTTCAACCTTACTTAAAAGGGAAGCCTAGTCAACCCACGCGTAGCCGTGGCCCAAGTGCTTTAGTGTGCATCGGCATTTTGTTCCGAATTAGGAGCCCTGATATTGGGCTGGGCCGTCCATGTTGAGCTGATCCCCGTAAGATGTAAAACTTCCTGCGCAGACAGTTGCTTCCTTGCTTCTGTCATTGGATCTGGAATTGTACGGTAGAATTACTCGAAATAAAAAAATCAATTAACACTAGGGAAAATTTGACATTAGTGGAAAAATATTGTGACAGTGTGCTACTATATAACAGCCTCCTTACGATGTAACGACAACATTGTTGTCTGCCTAAAGGCCCAAAGGGTTTTTTAATCAGGAATGGGGCCTTTGAATGCATCGATATGTTAGAAAAGCAAGGTCGCAAAATAGCTTGCTAACGGCCTGTACCAACAAAGCTTCAAACTTCAAGGAGTTCGATCACTTCAAAATGATCAACAATCCTATCAATTATATAATATTGATTGGGTGCCATACGGACTCACTAAAAGGCATACATATCTTGGCATGGAATCTGCTAAATTGTTGACAAACGAGAGGAAGTCATGTGAGTTTTGAATACTAGTAGCACAAAAGTATATGCCTGATTGATTCTCTTTTGCAGTAGTAGTAGTAGCAGCAGTAGGTGCCCAGGGTTAGGTGAGCTCATGTGAATGATTCGGGGCATAAATTAGAATGAGGACAAAAAAGCTTCTTGCTCCCAAGTTATGAAGTAATTTTCACGCTTTTTAGTTCAAAAGTGCAACATGAAACAATGCAGCACCTTGGGCGAAAAAGACACCCACGCTTACTATAGGAGGCCAAAAATTTCCAGCCATAAGTTCGCAACATTATTAATTACAATATTTTGGGTCCAAATATTTGACATCAGATTAATAATTAAAAGCACAATTACGAACAATAATGTGAAAAGAAAAAAGAAATCAGACATGGTAACAGAATTATAAGCTATTATTATACTTGAATTCGAATGGAAAGAGAAATGTGGAAGTGATTAAGACCCATCAACCAAAAACAAATGCAGATGTAGACAGTGACGACTGTAGTATCGCCGCTGACAGGTTCATCGTCATCGAACATGCGGGAATACATGAAACAATAAAAAAATATATAAAAATTTTAAGAGCTGAATGCCAAAATAAACAATTAACCTACTGGATTTTTTTCCTCCTTTTGATAAATAATTGACTTCATTGGATGGCATTAATCTACTTTTATCTTTTATTAAAGAAAAATTCATGTTTTCGAATCAAAAATGATTATTAATTCTAACTGTAGGAAGACTTTGCTTTGTGATTCGTAATGCTCAGATCCAGAAAAGTGATAAACAAATAAACTTCGAATCGTGCAGTTATTTTTGTCGGCTCATAAAAATACATATCAGAACTCAATCTAAAGCATTTGTTGGAGCTGGCAGGGGAATAAAATAAAAAACAAGGGGCAAATGCTGACCTATTTGAAACAATCCACAAAACTCATGCCTTTGTAAACAAAATAGTCAAAAAGAATTAAAGAAAAACAATGTTCGACTCTAATTGGCCTTTTTGTGTTTTTTCTTTTCCATTTCCATCAATAGATAAGTTGACTAACAGACCATAGAACCTGAAACCTACAACGCTGGAAATATCGCATTAGGCTAAACACGTGACACTTTTAACAGAACAGCCTAAGCATAGTACAATTGTTTTGGTGCTTATTTTCCTTAATTTATTTAAAACCTTTTTCAAATTAAATGCCAATGTTTTCATTTGTTTGCCATTTTACTTGGACAATAAGCCGAAAACAAAGAATTTTCAGGTGAACCCACCGAACCAAATTTGTAGGCCTTTTTGACAATTTTACCACAGAGCATGCGCATCCGGTCCACCAAAACAACAACCCAAAGAAAGACAGTTTAAACCGGTGCTCCTCACATGTCTTGTATTTTTTTCTCCTGCTTGAATCTAACAAAGGCGAAAATCCAATGGCTACTGTATTTTTTGTTTGAAATCAACGGCTCTCATTAACCTAATCTCCTCTTTATAAACACCTCACTCCACTGTTCGCTTATAAACCCTTGTGACTAATCTCGAACCTTCCTGTGTCGTACGCTCACTCTCTCTTCCCTTTAGATCTCAGAAAAGCTTTTATCTCATGGCTGTTACCATCGTCTCCATCAAGGCTAGGCAGATCTTCGACAGTCGTGGAAATCCAACGGTCGAGGTTCGCCGTCTTATCCGCTCTTCGCTATTCATTTTCATCGTTTTCGATGCTTTTATATGTCACCGATCTGCATGTATTTAGCATCTCCGTCACTCATTTACCCGATTAAATCTTTGTCGATCTATTTTCTTTTAGATTGTTACGACTCGATGAGTCGAATCGGTCAGTTAGCTGAGTTTTTCTAATCATTTTTTCCCCTGATTGCATACCAGTAGCGTTATTCTGGTAGTTAAATTCTGTTATTTTCAATATCCAAATTTATGCAAAATTTTAATTTATTTTAACTGAATATTTGCTCGAATATGATAGGTTGATGTGGAAACATCCAACGGTAAAAAGGTTAGAGCCGCAGTTCCAAGTGGTGCATCCACTGGTACGTTAATTTATCCCGTCATAATCAAAATAATTAATTTCTACAATTTTTTTCATAATTTTATTAATTTATGAACGTGTTTTATTTTGTTTCAGGAGTTTACGAGGCTCTTGAATTGAGAGATGGAGGTTTGGATTACCTTGGCAAAGGTGTATCAAAGGTCAGTTATCTTGCGATTTTATCTTTTTCTTTACTGGCGCTTTTCTTAAATAGTTTGTTTTATTAACAATTTCCTGCTCTTGCAATATGTATAGGCTGTTGCAAATGTTAACACAATCATCGGCCCTGCATTGATTGGAAAGGTTTGTCCTTACTTATTTTCGCCTTTGATTTTGTGTTTGTAATATATCATGAACTGATGATATTGTTTTAATGAACTTCTAACTTGGCTTTGTAAGTTGTAACTAAGTTTGGTTGTTACTTTTTCAGCTATTTGATTTTTGCTTCAATAAATGTTATTACTATATGATAAAGAATAAGCAAGTGGAAAGAATGTAGCATTAAGTCAAGCATAATTGTTTCATGTATAAGTAGAATCATGCATTATTAACTAACTAAATGGAGCATTTGGTTGAACTTAAGGAAATAATTCACTGTATACTTTTTCCTGAAGTGTGTTTTTTCATTTGCTTTTTGTAGGACCCAACTGAGCAGACTGCTATTGATAATTTCATGGTTCAACAACTAGATGGAACTCAAAATGAGTGGGGTTGGTGCAAACAAAAGGTAACCTAGCTGGTTGCTTCTTTATCTTTCAAATGATTTTTTTATGCTTATTAACTCCTCCTTTTAATGTTTCTGTCTTTTTTCTTGTTAATTTTCCTCCAGCTTGGTGCAAACGCCATTCTTGCAGTGTCCCTTGCAGTTTGCAAAGCTGGGGCTGAAGTCAAGAACATTCCCCTTTACAAGGTACATTCTGGCTTCTTTAGACTTGTGTAAGCATCTGAATATCGCTGTGTGAATGGGGGAATGATTTCTATTGATGGCCTCCAAACCACTTAATCTTGTTTGGGTAATTTATTATATAGAAAATTTTCCATGTTCGTGTCATATGTATTTAATAACCTACCTTTTGGATACAGCACATCGCTAACCTTGCTGGTAACAAGAAGTTGGTTCTGCCAGTCCCTGCTTTCAATGTCATCAATGGTGGATCACATGCTGGAAACAAACTTGCTATGCAAGTATGGGTCTTGAAATTCCCTTTTTTTTGTTGGTCATTTCTTGATATTGATGTCCTCGTACGTCTATGTTTGCAGGAGTTCATGATTCTCCCTATAGGAGCATCATCTTTTAAAGAGGCCATGAAGATGGGTGTGGAAGTCTACCACCACTTGAAGGCTGTGATCAAGAAGAAGTATGGTCAAGATGCAACCAATGTTGGTGATGAAGGTGGTTTTGCTCCTAATATTCAGGTCAATCCTTGGTTGATGAAATCTCAAGGTTTCACTTTATTTTTACCTGTTACTTTCTTTTTCAGTTAAAGACTAGTTATTTGATATCATTTTTTGTGCAAGTTCAGGAGAACAAGGAAGGGCTTGAATTGTTGAAGACTGCCATTGCTAAAGCTGGTTATACAGGCAAAGTTAGTGCCCCTTGTTACTAACCTTTATTAATTTTCTGTTATTTTGATGTCAGGAGATGACTGATTGAATGTTCCTTACCTTTTTCTAGGTTGTCATTGGAATGGATGTTGCTGCATCTGAATTTTATGGATCAGATAAATCCTATGACCTGAACTTCAAAGAAGAGGTGAGCACTGTCACAACTCACAAGATATTCGCAATCATTGTGCCTTTTTGAGATCTGTTTATACTTTATAACTGTATCATGTAGTGATAGCCTGTTCTTTCAAGTTGCTCTGTTAATGTTATACTAATTTTGTTTGCTCCATTTATTTCTGTTGTTTGGCACGTGCAGAATAATGACGGTTCACAAAAGATCCCAGGAGATGCTCTCAAAGATTTATACAAGTCATTTGCTTCTGAGTATCCTATTGTGTCAATTGAAGACCCATTTGACCAAGATGATTGGGAGCACTACACCAAATTAACCTATGAAATTGGAGAGAAAGTTCAGATTGTGGGAGATGATCTCTTGGTCACCAATCCAAAGGTTAGAAATTGGCATTTCCATATGGGTTTTCCCTATAGGAAATAGAGTATGTATTTTAAAGTTTTCCTTCTGAAGGAACATGACATATTTATACTCTTTTCTTAATGTCTGCAGAGGGTTGAGAAGGCTATCAATGAAAAAGCTTGCAATGCCCTTCTTCTCAAGGTACTACTTGGTTCTTTTTCTTTAGAAAGTCATTTTTGGTTTGGGCCATGCATTGGATAGAAATCTAATTCTTTGTTGGTATGATTGGGAAACAGGTTAATCAAATTGGATCTGTTACTGAAAGCATTGAAGCTGTCAAAATGTCCAAGCGAGCCGGATGGGGTGTGATGGCCAGCCACCGAAGGTTTGAATGTCAACCTTTAAATGGAAAATTGTTAATATGATTTGTCGTTCATATCTTTTCCAAAATTCCAGTTACTCACAAAATCTTTAAATTATTTACTTGCAGTGGTGAAACTGAGGATACTTTTATTGCTGATCTTTCAGTGGGTTTGGCCACGGTAATAAATTCTGTTGAAATCTGAATCTACAACCTTCATTGTTGTGAATTACGACGTTGCAATCTAATTCTTGTTCTTAACATGTTTTCCTTTTTTTAAAACAAAAATCAGGGTCAAATTAAGACTGGAGCTCCATGCAGGTCTGAGCGTCTAGCTAAGTACAATCAGGTTAACATCCTCACCTTTAAACAAACATATGTTTTTCTTTTAATTGAGTTTTATGTTGATTCCTATCAAGACATGACTCTTTCTTCGGAGAAGAGAAAATTGTGCCAAGCTTGGTCTGATCTATCTTATCTTGGTGGTCTTTTGTGCATCCAGCTTTTACGTATTGAGGAGGAGCTTGGTGCAGATGCAGTTTACGCTGGAGCAAGCTTCCGCACTCCTGTTGAGCCCTATTAAGAGTTTGTTGGATGATAGGTTTGCTGAGGCGGAATGGTTGTGTGCGATAGAGCTTCACATGCAATAAATAAGTGTAGCACGTAGAGTGGGTTGGACCCAAACAGTTTTCAATAATTTTGACTGAAATTTTGTTCCAACAAACTTTTATGTTCAGACCTCTTGTCAAGCTCCACTGCTTGTTATTTCGGAAATGATGGTTCCGCTTTTTATTTACCTTTGGGGTAGAGGTAACTTTGTTACTCGCAACTTAATCTTATGCAAGAATTTCTCGACACCACAACCTTATTTTCTTTAATTCTTGAGTACAATTCTTTATTTTCTCAGTCAATGGAGAAGTGATTTGGATGAAATGATTCCAGTTCGAGAGTGAAAATGAAAATTTTAAAAGACAAGGTTGATGAAGGGAGAACTAGAACTATTTTTCATGAAGAAATTTGTTTGGCATAATTTCTATATTATTTTAAAAAAATTTAATTAAGTTTGTATTTTTTTAATATGTTTAATCATATTTTTATAATTTTATTTTGAATTAAATAAACTTTAATGATTAACGGTTAACTAATTGTGATTAATTTAGAACATTACATATCATTGTATTTCAGGTGATTTTGATATATCATATGGTGATGTACTATATTGATGCATTATAATTACATAATTACATGATAAGTAATATTTTAATTAATGATAATTAATTAATCATTAATTATGAGATTTTATTTGATACAAAATAAAAACTATATGTATTTAATTGATGTGATAGAAGAAAAAAAATTATTTTGAATTCTCTTGAATAATTTAAGAATCCTTTTAAAATATTATACCAACTTATTTTCGATCAAAAGAACAGTTGGATGAATGAGAAAAAATCTTTCTAGTTAGTAGGAAAAAGAATAGTACAAGGAGGAATGGGGTAAAATCATAATTCCAAAACAAACTTAAGTTGAAAAGGACAACCAAGAATGGTTACTTAAATCCAGGCTTTAAAGAGGTACAAAGAAAGAGTTGAAGGAAAAGCGAAGAGATGCAGGCTGTGGGGTTCGAACCCACGCGCACTTATGTGCAGAAGATCTTAAGTCTTCCCCCTTAACCTCTCGGGCAAACCTGCGTTTGATTGCCAGGTTTATATAGAGTTACAATAAAACTATGTTATTCCATCGACCGTGAAACGTCTTTCTGATCTTTCTATTTTTTACTTCATTGGTTTAACTGATACTTAAAGAGTCAAAATATTATGACAAGGTGGGACTTTCAAATTATAAGGAAAGACCTATCAGCCGTTTAGCATGAATTTTAGCTTGGTAATACTAGTTATCAGAACATTCTCTAAAGATGACTACATCCAAATCATTATTACTTGATTATCCTTATTGGTTAATTAGTTAATTAAAGTGCCAACACACTTATGACATTTTATGATAAGAGTTAGAATGATAATTGGGACTCCCAAGGATTTGAGATGCAAAAGTAAAGTTAGTGTACCTATTTGTTTGGCTTGACTTATTTTTAATTTATTTATATTTTAAAAGGAGAAGTTAGATTAAATAATATTTTATTAGAATTCTTTCAAAAAGTAATTTTTTTAAAGAATAAAATTATAAAAAAAAGCTCTCAATAAGAGTTTTCTCTTTTTCATATATTTTTTTTAAAAAAATTAGCTTATTAGGAGAGTTATTTTTTTTCAAAAGGATCTTATCAAAAAATCCCTCCTCCCTCTTTCCCTTTCTGCTAATCATCATTCTAGATTTTTTTTTTATTCTTACAAAAATTAAAAAAAAAAAATTCAAAATTCAAAACTGTATTTAAGATTTATTTCTTTTTTTTCTTTCTGTTTTGTTTTTCATTTTATTTTCCAATATTTTTTTTTTGCTTTGAAAACTTTATTTATTATTTGATATTTCTCAGTTTATTGTTTAATCCCTAAACTTCTTAACAGTGAATTCCACATTTGAGTTAACAGTACCCAATAATCAATTTTTTTCTCTTGATTTTATTTATTTATTATTTTTAATTAATAAATATTTATTTTGTTTTATTTATTTCTTTTAATTTGAAATTTATAACTTATTTTAATAGGATTTAGTTTTTATTTTTAATTTATTCAAAATAATTTTTTTTGAAAAGAAAATAAACCCCTGACAGTAAATTCCCTATTTAACTTGCAATTTACAAAAAGGCTCTATTGCTACAAAATTAAATACTTTTTATGATAATTTTAATTAAAATTTAAATTTATATAAATTATTTTACCAAACAATTTATCTATAAAAAAAACTTATAAAAAATAAATTTATCAAAAAACTTTAACTTAATATTAAAAGCTATTATTTTTTATAAAAATTTTATAATATTTTTTGAACTTATAAAAAGTTGAGCCAAACATACTCTTAAGTCTAAAAATGAATTCGTGAGACTTGCATTATACTAGTGGTTGTGCCAACTGCCTAAGGCAATGACACTTTTGTCTTAGTTGTGAATACATCATCAATTGAGTGCTCCCTGGCAGCCATGGAATGAAGCAAAAAGTCCTTGAGGTCGGGGAGGTGGAACAGGAAACCTAATCGGAGAGAATAGTAAGACAACCCCACAGCCCTCTACAGCAAGGAGTATGTGGCCTACTGGTCCTTGAAGTTTCCCTTTTTAAGCTTTTCAACAAACATTTTTACTTTTGCTTCTAAAGCAAATACGAAGAAGAATCAAACAGAAACAGTATTTAATTCAATTCCAGATGTGGGCATGACGCGATTTCATTTAAGTAATAGCCTTATAATTTGCAAACATTACTCTTTTCACATAGAAAGCATCATCCAAAACATAAGCCAATTTCAAAGGGCCCTACAAAGGTCAATTACATTTACTTCAAACATTTAACTAGTCAATATCCACCACTTGTCCATTCCATAGTTATCAAAATTCAAACAAAGATATTATATTGGACCGAATCATTTTTACACTGCAGCACCGTGCTTTGCCTTGGAATGAGATTGTAAAGCATTTTCAGAGCCAAATGACCTGCACAAGTTTTGAAGACATACATGATTATTCCAAAGAATCTAAACAAAAATATAATCATAATTGGTTTAACCACTTAATAAGAAGAAGGGACAACCTGCCGCAAGACTTGCAAGGGAATGATGAACCACCTAACTTCGGATTCTGCTTCACCTGTCCAGTGGCAGCTGATGCTTTTCCAGCTTGCTTTGAAGGGTGAGGAGTTGCAGTATGTCCACCCACTTTCTTGCCATCTGCACCAAGGACTTGCAGCTCTTTAACGATATAAATTTTTAGTTATAAAAAAACTAATAATGGTAGAAAGCGCTAGCTGGGAGAATCAGAAAAGGGGTAAGCAACCAATATATAATTGATAAATAAACAGAATGGTGCATTATGATCCCTCATTAGTCATTAAGCAATCAACATCTCCATAGGAGCACATATAAAAGGGAAAGTCTACCTGTCTTTTGCGGAGTGACCAGTTTTGCCTTCTTTTCTGGAGCAGGGGTCTTCGTAGTGGACTCTGCAGGTCTCTTCTTGCTTGGTTCAGCCTATGGAAAACCAGTCACTAGTGATTAGAACAATAAAGTCAAAACTTAGCTGAAGCCCCTCAAAGTCCTGAATCGAAACCAAAGCATATGTCCATACCTTCTCCGGTGTCTCTTGATCCTCATCCGAACTTTCTTCGTCACTATCATCTTCATCACTGTCAGTATCATCGTCACTTTCATTCTCACCATTAACCAACATGCCTGGTTCCTAAAATGACAGTTCGGAATAACTCTAATTAGACACGGCATTCTGTCCAAATGGGGCTATGAGGAAAACAATATAAACAGCTATATCCAAACAAGAGCTCCTACCTAGACCAAGTTAGAAACATGATACATTCAATTCAACAAATTGTCAGGTGAACAGAAATAGCAGTTTGATAAAAAGCTTAAAGAAAATATGGGAAAAACATCAAAAGATTTTCTAGATTCACAACAAGGACAGTCACGCAAAGACAACTTTAAAACTAATTTCTCTAACGTACTAGATATCATTAACAGTTTAACACCCTATTTCAAATATTCAGACTTAAGAATAACCCCTAAAAGCAAGAAGAGCTGATCAGCTGGGTATGATACTAATAGTTGCTACTTGCTAAAGATCTACCTGATCATCACTGGACTCTTCATCCTCCGCAGAAGTATCATCTTCATCCTCATCATCACTACCATCCTCTTCTTTTTTAGGTTCCACAATCTTAACCTCTTTTGACACAGTAGGATCAGATTCTGTTGCATGAGGCTTTATGGGATTAATTGTAGGTTCAGGAAGCTCCTCTTCAGACTGAGAATCTGTGAAGTAAAAGTTGGAAATGATTGACTTATTCAAAAAATATTAACAAATATGAAATAAATAAGAAACACAAGAGCAGAATGACTTACCGCCACCTTGAGATGTATCAACATAATACCCAGTAAAATGGACACTACCATTCTTCCAGGTATGGGACAGCTCAAATTTGTCATGCAACACCAAATCCAATGGTATCTGGGGGAATTTCTCTTGAGAAAGTGTTCCAATTACAAACTTCTCATCATTGATTTTGAGATAGACACAGACAGTTTCATTTCCTTTTTCTTTCTTGTTATCACCAGTCACCTCACCAAGGGCAACCTGTTAGTTATACAGTGGCAAATTTCATAGAGAGATATAAATAACTCAACACACAAATAAGCATACAATAAGAGTTCCTTAATAACCTGTGAAAGATGCAAGATCCTACTGCCATCATCCTCCAATTCAACCTCAAAGATCTGTCCATTTTTAACCTCAGCACCTACATATATATTGCCAAATTTCAGGGGGGCAGGGGGGTTCATAATTTATTAGAGCTAAAAGCATTGAAGAATACAGTGAGAAAAAAAAACAAGAAGAAATTGTAAATATGCAACCTTACGAAAATTTAACGTAAGATTGCCATTAAGAAATAATCACTTCAACAAGACATCATGAAACACAATCACAAGAGCAGTAGCAGAAAAAACATAATCTTAAAGGTTTCCCACAGGGTCGTTCAAATCAAAATACCAAATGAACAGACTGAAACAAACCCTTAGCTGCTGGTCATAGAAATAATCACTTAATAAGAACAACAAACCCATTAAAATTTTTTTTTCCTCAAACCATTAAATTATACTAGCTCTTGTTGTCGCACCGAATACACTGATGGATGACTAGGTAAAAAAAGTATGACAAAAATTTTAAAAATTTCTTTTAAATAGACATGAAGCCCGAGAAAACAATTTAAAAGATAAAATCAATTTAAATTCAGAACCTAAATAACAATTCAAAGAACTGATATATCTATAATTTTATATGCATTTTATTATGTTATTTGAACTTTATGTAATCTTATTAACATAATCATTGTCTCTTAACTTGTTTTATTAATTCCGTAAGTAACTTTATATCATAAAAGATTCCATGCCGCACTCTTATATACAATTTCTTAAAAAAAGAAAAGACCAAACTTAAAGCAAAATAATTACGAAAGCAACAGCCTGAAAAATCAAATCTTTGTAGGAAATCAGTATCTGAACAAATGATTCGAGATGGAACAAACAAACAGAATAACCATTCAGTTCAGCCAATTTCGTAACTAGAAGAAAGATTAAGAGAAACAAAAACCATCAAAAGAATGAATTGCAAGAAAGAGACAAAAATTTTACCCCAAAACTCCATTGAGAGTGTGAGAGAAGTAATGCTTAGGGTTTTTCCGAGCTTTTTAGATGAAATTTCCTAGGTAATATTCGGTTAAGACTTTGAACGACGGTGCGGGAAAGAGAGAGAGGGTGTGTAATTTTATAGGTAGTCGGTTAAAGGAGTGATGATTGGGGCTAGGCTGTGATTTGGTATTGCGCGAACCACCGTAAAAGACTCAGATCTGGGCCTATTGGGTCCGTTGGTTTGGGGTAATGAAGAAATTTGGACTTTCACAGATGAACCGAAGGGCCCAAAATTATTGGATCCAATAATTAATTAATCCGAGTTTTTATTTCAGATAATTTTTTTTAACCTTTAAATATAAGATATTTTTGAAAATAGCCCTCTATAATTTTGATTATTTTTAGCCAAAAGATAAGGTTTTTGGATAAAAATACCTTTAGATGAAACCTTCTCAATCATGCGCACTGTCATACACGCGCATATATGTGAAAAAAATAAATATGACTAGAATTTGGTAAAGGACAATTTGTTTTTTTTTTTTGTTAACTAGAAGTTCTCGTAGGGCCCAACTATCCTGTTAAAGTTTATTAATAAAGAAATAAAAGGTACATAACGGAGGGGGACATAAAACTGTACCTCTAAAGTTACAAGAATTATGAAAATTTTAATATCTATTAACGGCTCCACTTTATGTGCATGTTGCCTTGAATGCAACAATAAGAGAAGTTCCCATTTTAACATGATACTAAGAAACAGTAAAAATAAATTAAAAGCATTAATCCTTTACATTTATTTAAAACAAACTTAAGGTAAATTTAGTTTATCTAATTTTAATATGCCATGTAACTCACCTTGAGCTTCTGTAAATACTTGAAGATTTTGATGTTTGTGACCCTCGTTTGACAAGAAGTCTACAGCTTGATTACCTTCCCTGTAAATGTGTGAAATTCTATACGAAATATTTTGCAAACATTTCTTTACAGATTCCAATATATACCATATCTCATGGAACCTTTTCTTATTGTCCTAAAGCATGTTCATAACCACCAATGAGTCCATCTCTGTCTAGACTTTAGAAATATTGTAAACTTGGCATAAAAGTAAGCCTTTGTGTAAAGCTAATAATTCTGCCCTCAAAGAATGAGTGGAACCAAGAGTCTAAAAAAACCGAAAATGAGCATACCTGTATGATCTCAAAGAACTCCCCCACAAGCTACATTCTAAGAATTATTCTTGGAGCTGCCATCGACATTCAACTTGAATTTATCTGTCAATAGTTTCACCCACTTGATGATTTGGGGTGTTAAATTCTGTGTTGTTGAGTATTCAAAACCCCATAATTTGGCTATTTGGGTATCTTCTTCCCATTGCCACTTTTTCAAAAGATTCCACTAGTGCAATTGGCTCAATAATTTCATGATATGCCATAGTATCTGTAAGGATACATATCCAAATTCCTGTGTTTTGCATCATTTCTCTCCGACCATAAGAACCAACAAATAAATAAAGGCAATAATACACGAATATGACCCTGTCTAATATGAAAGAATTTTGCAAAATAATTCCAAATCTATTTATAGCCATTAGGCTATCCTAGACCACATGTACCAATGATTCCTCTAAATTACAACAAAGGCATTTAGAAGCTAGCTTGATGCCTTTAGATTTCATTCAGAGCTCCATCTGTATCCACTTATTAGTCATTCTCCATAAGAAGAAAGAGATTGTTAGTGATATGCTTTTATGCGAAATAAGCTTACCCAAGAAGTTGGTAGGTTGCTGATGCCGGATTACTTCCCATAATCCCTTGCACTTTTGGTAGTAAAACTACCATTAGATGTAGGAACCCAATAGGCTGTATCATCCTTGGTTCTATCAAAAGGAATCCTCACAATTTCATCAACAATTGCATTTGAAACTACTAATCTCAATTTCTCTAAATCCCATTCATTTCCTTTATAAAAGTAATTAATTTTAGTCATTGAATCAAGAAATGAAGGGAAGGAATTTACCAACTGTTGGTCTCCCATCCAACAGTCATGCTTGAAGAACAACTCTCCCTTATCTATCCGCCACCTGATATTTGGTTCAATTGAAGTTCTGCCATCAACCATTCTTTTCCATACTTCGGAGTCATGCAGCTTAGTGGTTACATTATGGGATATTCGACCACTACAATATTTTGCTCTCATAAATTTTGTCCAGATGCTATTACATGTTTGGAACCGCCAACATAGTTTTGTTGTAAAAGCCTTAAATACATCCTTCAAGCTTCTAATATCTAAACCACCTTCCGAGCATGGGAAAGTAATTTTTTGCTAACTTGCCCAATGGATCCGCTTACATTCTGTTGAGCCTCCTTAAAGAAATCGGTTAAAAAGTCATTCAATTTTTTCAATCACGCTCACTGACGACTTAAGAACTTATAGAAGATAGATCGGTAGTGAAGAAAGCACACTTCGAAGCAAAGTGATTCGACCACCAAGGGAGAGGATCTTATTTTCCCAACTTGAAATATGGTCACGTATTTTATTAATAAGGGAATCAAATAGGAGTTTTTTATTGCACCTTTATAGAGTGGAGTGCCTAAGTAAGTGATAGGCAATGTCTTGTGCGTAAATCCGATAGTTTGTGAGATAATCTATTTCCTCAAATCTGCAAGATTATTAGCTGTAATAAAACAACTCTTTCGCTGACTCACTTGCTGTCCAAAAATTTGCTCATACTCTTATAACAAGCCAAGAATTTTTTGCAAAGCTAAACGACAATCATTAGTGAAAATCATTATATCGTCAACAAATGCAAGGAAGCTAATATTCATGCTATGACCAGATTGATAATGTAAAGAGCTATATTGAGAATAAAGATGATTGATGCCTCTAGATAAATATTCAGTGGCTAAGATAAATAATAATGGCGAGATAGAGTCACCTTATCACATACCCCTTTCTGATTTAAAATAACCAACTAACTGTCCGTTAATCAACAAAGAAAACCAACAATTTGAGATGCATCTCCTCATCATGCCAATCTAATGATCATTGAAACCAAAATTTTCCATCATCAAACATAAGAAATCCCAATGTAATCGGTCATATGCTTTCATCATATCTAACTTTAAAACAACATTACATCCTCTCAATTTATAGTCAAGTTTGCCTATTAACTCTTACGCTAGCAGAATGTTATCACTGATAAGCTTGCCACTAACAAAGCCACTCTGATTGTCAGAAATAATTAAGGGAAGAATTTTAGATAACCGGTTAGCCAATAATTTAGTGACTATCTTGTTTAAGACAATGCATAAACTAATTGGTCAAAAATCGCTCCATTGATTGGCACTTTGTGTTTTTGGCAAGAGGACAAGGGTGGTGGAAGTAACTCCTTTTGGAAAGGCAGCCCTATTAAAAAATCACTTTACAGCTTCTACAAGATCTGTTGCAATAATCCCTCAATAATGTTGATAAAATAATGATGAAAAACCATCTGGTCTTGCTACATTGTCTTTGTCAATAGCAAAAACAACATCCTTTACTTCCTGAAATGTGGGGATTGCACAAAGAAAATTATTATCATCAGTAGTAATAATTTGGGGGATAAAGGAAGAATTAACTTTGGACAAATCACACTGTTTAACCTTCAAAAGATTCTGAAAAAACTCAATTGCTGAAGCTTGGATTAAATTCGAATCTTCAACTATAGTGGCATTACTGTTCTGAATCCGGAAGATGTGATTCTTCACCCTTTTCTTTTGCATTCTCATGTGAAAAAATTTTGTATTCCTTTCCCATTCCACTAACCATTTAACACCTAACTTCTGCTGCTAGAAGAGCTCCTCCATGCTTAAAAAATGATTCAACTTGGCATAGGCTCAATGCATACTATCTCTATTAACTGCTGACGAGTCCTATTGGAATGTAATCTCTTTCTCTTCTACATGTGCTTCAGCCAATCAGAGGTTCTGAAAAATATCTCCCAAATTCTCCTTATTCCACCATTTTAAATTGTTCTTCAACTTTTGTTGCTTATACCAAAAGGCTTTTAAACCTGTGGCCAGTATAGGAAAACTTCAATTCCTTTCTACAAATGAGAGAAACTCATGATGCTTTGTCTAGGTATGGAGAAACCGAAATGTAGAAGGTCCTCTTGGAATGGCAGTTAAACATGAAACAAATAGTGGGCAATGGTTCGATCCGTCCCAGTTTAAGTGTTGCACTCTAGTAGAAAAAAAAAACATTCTGTCTACTCTTGGTTGTATACTACCCTGTCAAGTCTTTGAAACATGTGGTTATTAGTCCAAGTGAAGTTATTGCGTTCAAAACTTGCGTCCAGCAAACCACAATCTAATAAAGTGGTGGCAAAATCTTCTATGGACCCATTATGAGGAGCAGCACCACAGAACCGTTCCTCTGCACTCAAAATAGAGTTGAAGTCTCCCCCAACCAGCCATGGATTCTACATGTTTGTAGACAGTAATCGAAGGCAGTTCCAAAGCTCTTGCCTTTCAAGTCTGGTGCACTTGGCATACATAAAGGTGGCATATAAAAGATTAGCTAACCAAGGCAGTAAGAGCTTAACATGTAAGCATTGAATATGGTCCAGAATAATTTCATAGTTAACTTCATGAGAATAAAAACACCATATTTTTTGGGAGCAATTATTCATAACTCTTTCAAAACCTAATTTCCTTTTTAAAAAAAATCCATTTTAGCAACATTTACCGTAGGTTCTAAAATCACCAGTAGCTTAATGTTATGCATCTGTTTTAATTTTTTCAAATGACGCTGAATCACCTTACCGGCTACACCTCTAACACTCCAAATCAAAGAACTGATCATGGATAGGTTTGGGCAGGCAAGTTTAGGGAAATAGAGTCTTCATCGTGCATTTTATCTTTTTCCTCCAGTACAACATCATCATCAGAGGAATTAATAAGTTTTATAAGGTAAGAAATATTACTGTTCAATCTTCTGCATCTGGAAACTTATGGATGGGTCTCCAAATTGGTGCTGCCAATAGTTGCATGGGATGGGTTAGTTGAGTAGTCCCCGAGAGCCTCCCATTTGTCCTGGTTTGTGTTGCTAGTAGTACTTGCATGCGATGGAACAAAAGAATTTTGCATGTTAAAAAACCCCTCACCTAGCCTCGAGTGCATGGTTGGGATATGCTCATCACTACTTTCTATATCCTTTCCTACCTTGGAATCAACTGGAGCCTTGTAGAGTTCCTTTTCACCTTCCTGGAGGTTTTCTTTAAACAAATAATCACTCTCAGAACGGTTGGCCGAACCAGACAACATCACAACTGATTTCCCTGTTTTCTTCTTAGTTTGTTTCCGAACCGTGACCTTATGAGCATTCTCTATAGCCCATTTAACATAATCATGGTCCCTCGAATTTTGAATGCTCCAGGAGTCTCCACTATCCTCTACACTATGACCACTTTTTGCATCAGTTGACAACCGTGGTGTTCCAGTTGGTACTGTGATCGACTTTTCAGTCGTAGACCTAGCTCTTGTTTCTTTCATAAAATGATGTTCAACCCTGGGATATCCACCTTCTAACTGAATCTTAGGATTCGTCTCCTGGGGGATGTATTAAATTCATGTAAGCTTCTTGCTTCAATGGGAACTTTAGGGCTGCTGCCACCCATTGCACTGCATAACTCTACTTCGTTTTCTTTCTGTTTTTCTTTTAAAACACTATTGTTCTTCCCCTCAAACTCCTTCCATTACTTGAGACTTGCCTACCAAATCTGCATAACGATCATCCTATTCATTAGACAGAACAAAAAATTTTTTTTGTTTTATAAGATCACTGTTCACTAACTCCGTTTGCCCCATTTTTTCATTCGGATTAAAACCGACAACACCTTCTTCCATGATTATTTGAAATCTATTCGAAACAGGCACTCTGGAATCTTTAGAAGCCTTATCTGATTCTATTTCTCTTCCCATCAAATCTTTTGCTCCACTTTTTCCTCTTCTTTTTTGACTAATCTCCATTGTTTGCTATATTTTACTTGCCCGATCTGCAATGCTTCTTTTCTTTTTTCTTTATTAAGAAATTGTTCCTTTTTTCCTTTTTTAATCACATCAACTTCTTCATTGTTGTTGCCAATGTGATCTCTTTGAGGTTTATTTGGTTGCCTTCTAGTTGGTCCCGGTTTCACCGATTTGTTTCCGATCACCAAGCAGTCTGATTCTTTATGACCCACATGGCAATAGTGGTTGCAATAATCTAGCATCTTGGAGAACTCTACTCGTTGAGGGTAGCCTTCCGTAACAACTTTCGTTTCTCTATTCCAGACCATGATTCAACTTCATTCACCGAAGGTTTCCTACAATCGTATTCAATACAAACACGAGCCACACTTGATCGAGATCCATTTGCTGTGGCCTCGTCGACAAAAAAGTGATCTATCAACCGGTTTGGCAATTAAATGGAGGGCTAATTTCTCATACAGGTGTCCTTGAGGTTACGAAACGAGATCCAAATCGAAACTACAACAGCTTCTTTCTCTACTTTAAACTCTGATGACCATTTAAACATTCTCATTTTCTGGTTGGCTATAACCCAGAATTGCTTAACCCATAATCTGTTAAAATCCTAGTCGTTATTTAGATGTATCAACTCATATTTGTAATTTAATCATATGATTTCATAAGCCCCAGACAAACCAATTCCTTTGAAAGCCGAACGGATGTCCTGTAGTTTAGGCATCTTGGAAAACTTACCAACCATCAAATGCTTAAAGGGTTGACCTAGGATCTCTATTTCATCTTCAAAGAAAGCAGGAATAGGCCTATCTTTGTACACCATAGGGTTTCAGGTTGGTGGGATAACTGACGGCTTTTCTTCTGTCGCAATAGACAGGAAAGATTTCTTTTGAAATCTGGGTAATAGGGGTGAGGGATGCGGTTGGTTTGTGGCTTTCATGGCTTCTGGGATGCCATGGGAATGTGGCGGCTCATCAGTTTTTACTGCTGTAAGTGGCTGTGTTGTTGCCGACGGCCTAAAAAATGGAAGATCTGTCGGCAATTGACCGTTTAGAAGGTCCGGTGGCCGACCAGTAGCCAAACCGTGGGAATTAAGAAGGGGAGGGAAAGCTTGAAAATTGAGAGCATTTTCCATGTTAATTATGTGTAGTATTTAGTACCTTCCTCTGGTTGCAAGATGTGACAATGATTTTCTCTTATTTATTAGACATTGTCGTAAACAGAAACGATAGGTATATAACAATGCAAGACTATTAAACAATCATTTCACTCATTCTAAAAGATAGGGAAGTGGTCGAACGAATTGAGAACAAAGTTAGCAGTGACAGGTTTTAGGGTTGGCAACACAAGGTAAGTTAGGTAATGTCAAATTTTTAGGTTTTAAGTGGGTTTAGTGATTTGAATGCCATATTAGTTAAGAATGTGGTGTAGGGTTTTGTTGTTAAACAACATTGGTGTTGTTCGAAGTTGTGAAAATCATCAAAGATATTAGACTGCATGGCCATTTGGGTCGAATGTTGTAGCATATGCAGAGAAAATGGGCAAGGCATGTAACAAATCAGCGATTTCACAGCATACATGAATATGGCATGTTAAAACCAACGAATTTAAGGCATTGGATGTAAGAGCATATTATGAAATGTTTTGCATTCAAAATGTTATGAAATTTAGAAATAACGTGTAATAAGAATTCAATTAAAGGTATGACGTGTAAGAAAATAGAAATTAGTTAAAGCGTTTAACAAAATAGAAATTATAAAGGGCGTGTAACAAAAGAAATATGTTTGTAAATGTCATGGAGTTTCTCTGGTTAACTATTTAGTGCGTGTAGCTTACATGTGCAGGATTGTATTTTAATGCAAATGGATTTTAGAGAGTACGAGAATGTTGAGGTGAAATAAATGGAGGAATCGATCATGGTGAGTCCAAAATGTTATGAAAGCATATATCCTTGAGGCATTTACGTGTAACAACGTATTATTAAATGTATTGTGTTCAAAATGTTATGAAATTTAAAAATAACGTATAAAAAAATTAGATTAAAGGTATGGCGTGTAAAAAAATAGAAATCAGTTGGGACGTGTAACAAAATAGAAATTAGTTGAGGCATGTAACAAAATAGAAATTAGTCAAGGCATGTAGCAAAAATAGAAATTAGTCAAGGCATGTAGCAAAAATAGAAATTATACAGGGCGTGTAACGAAATATAAATTATAAAATGTGTGTAACATAGGTACTGGAAATGGCTCACATAGTTACTTAAGCCGACCTACTGTCTTCATTTACAAGACACCCTATGTTATCAACCATTGTCCTTTGTATTGGACAAATAATGCTTGTGATCGCTTTGTCAACAATTTAAGCATGTTTTCTATCAACGTCGTCATGGAGGCACAAATGAACTTGCAGATGGTGTCGAATTTATGGTTGAAATTGCAAACGAAGATGGGCAATTTTGTCTATTATGCTCGTGACTCTTGCATTGTGAACGCCTCCAAGGTCGACTGTTTTCTCTAGTCGATGGAATCTTTTTCCTCTTGGTTATTCCCACTTGACCTCACTAAGGTGGTGGCAACACAACGATTTCTTTGACATTAGGAGGGATGTCCTAGTCACTAGGATGCCCAACAGGCTGATTAGATGTGAAACCTCAACCCTTATATGCTCATAACTATGCATGGACGCAATAACACGGGCCATGGGTAGTTTCATCATTTTCTCCAAAAAGTTCCTAAAAGAAGGTTTTATGGTATTTTAAGGTCTAAATAGGTATAATAAGATATTTTGGGTGCCAAGGAGACAAGAAGAGGCAAGAGAAAATTTTTGAAATAAAATAATATTTTATTAATAAAATGATATTAAAATGTTAATATTTTATTCAGTGTCAAAATTTTAAGTTTTCGTAAACTCGAGTAGTTTAGATCATTGTGGACCTTGTCCCAGTGTCAAAAGAATAAAAAGATTGCACAAAAGATGGGAGAAAAACAAGTTAACTTGCTAAAGGGTATTTTTGTAATTTCTAAGAGAATTGGATAAGCTTGGACTATAAGCTTCTTGCTTCCAGCAGCTTCTCACATCTTTTCTAGCAGCTTTTCTCCTTCTTCTTCTTCTTCTTCTTCTTTTCATGTTGCTTCCATCCTCCATGGAAGCTTGATATCAAGCTTTATAACCTCTCCCAAAATAGTTTAAATTTTCATGTTTCGGTGCACCCTTTTATGGAAACTATGTGCTCTTCCATTCTCTCACTTCGAAACCCTTGAAAAAAAATCTTGTTTCCATGCTTTCTCTCACTAGCTAGGTGTTTGAAGAGAGAAAGAAAGAAAAAAAAAACCCTATAATAGCTTGGGAATTGTTGGAAAGAATTTCAAAGTTTTAAAACCATCAAGGTGAGTAGTAAATTAGCATTGGGTTCTAAGTGTTGATAATGTTTAGTGATTGATTTGTGGATTTATTGTTGAGGTTGTGTATTGACTTTATTGTGACTAGGATAGTGGGAATAGATAGTCATTTAAAATGGCAATTGAAAGCTAGCTAAGGGGTAGCTTTTAGGGTTTATAAGTATGAATTGACATTATGGTGATGTTAATTTGATGGTAGGTTCCAACGAAGCCCCATTATCCCAATTGAACCATTAGGGGAGTTAGGATCGGTTAAAGGCTCAAATAATACCGGTGAGTGAACTTGCATTTCAAAAATCGTTTTGGAAGACATAATTGTATTGGTATGAAACATTGAATGATTTGTTCCAACTTGTCTTTAAAAACGTGTGCCTTGGAAACAAGCCTTTGACAAAATATTTTGATGTTGTGAAAATGTGAAATGTGTAAAAGAATGGACCTATGTGCTCCTATATTGTGTTGATATATGTATATATGTGTGTGTATGAATAATCTTGTGTGATGATGATGACCCGGCTATGTGCGAGTAGGGAGTGCGCATAGGCCGATGATAATGATAATCCGGGTATGTGCGAGTAGGGAGTGCTCATAGGTTGATGATGATGATGACCCGGTTATGTGCGAGTAGGGAGTGCGCATAGGTCGATGATGATGATGATCCGGCTATGATGATGAATGAAGTAGGATGGTGTATTTGTTGATATATGTTTATATATGTATATGTGATAGCAAGTTTATGATTATAATATGTGATTGTTTTGAATGTCGATAATTTGATTATTGCTGATGTGTTCACTTTGATGTGAAATATGGTAGGGATGGATTTTGTGGCATGTGAAAACCCCTTATTTGTCATTTGCCCTGAATCTCGCTGCAGCGAAAATAAATCTCGCCACAGCGAGAAACTCTCGGGTTTTGGTGCAATGCTTTCATTTTGATGAAGATTTTGACCATCTTCCCTTCCGAACTGGGAAAAATAATAAACATCAAAGTTGTAGCCCTGTCTCTTAGCTTTCTAATGACCTAACAAGAATGTCAATTGAACTCATGTAGTGGAAGATATGCTTGAAAAACCGAACTATATGCAAACCGAGAATACCTTTTTCTGCAGTGAGAAACGTGCTGTCACGTTGCTACCTTGCTCGGGTTCTGATATAATTTCCTCCACTCCCTTATCTTCATGATTGAGCATGGGTCTTTGTAATACTAAGAGTCCACTGATCAATGACCAAAACAAGGTGGTTTGGGAAAGAAATCATACCAAATTGCATTATTTTCAAAACAAGTGCATCACGATTTCCAAATTCTTCCTTATCAATTGCTTGTTCCCTTTCTTGTTCACTCACTGGGTTTATACTCACTGTTTTCAACTTCATGTTTTCAGATCACAAGATAACTGGTATCTAGGTCGAGGTGTCTTCGTACATTCAACCCTTGGTAGGTGTCTCGGTATTCAGTAACTGTATATTCGTTCAAGTCTCTCCGCTGGAAGTCGAATACTCTTTTTGTTGTATATAGGTAAACCTAATGTAAATTATTATGCTATATGTTCAGACAATGTATGTATATTTCAATGAGTAAGCTACTAGGAGATGGCAATGTCTATCACTATTTTGATTCAAAGTTATGAAATGTGACTTAGCAATATTGATGGAAAAAAAGAGAGCAAGATAATAGATAGGCTTGCTTGGGCTTAATGGACTATGTTCATTGGGCCCTTGCGTCGGTGTTGGCCCTAAATTTGGGTCGTGACATCAAACCCCACATAACCCTCCATCAAATAAGTAGTCTTGTAGTAGTCGCAGAATTCAATGGCTTCACTTTTAAACTTACATCAAATCCAATAAACTTACGATTTAAGTACAATGTAAAAGTTAAGTTAATTACAAATCTAATACTAAATAAGGATTTTCGTACCTCAGTGCTGCAATGGCAAGTTTGCATGGTAGTAGATCTATTTGGAAATCAGAACATGAACATGTTTTCATGGACAAGTTTACAAGTTCATCCATCCTCTTGTCTTTTACTTTAAACTTCACCTGATCGATAGGTGTTCAATTTTCTACTCAAGCAAGTATATGTATCGCAAAGATAATATAGTAATGAGTAGAGTGTTGATCCCACAGAGAATTGAATTATTTCTTACTGTTAACTAATAAAATTGTAACACCTTAATCTTATCCAAACAATTAAATTTAAATTTAAAAACAAAATTTAAAAACTAAAACTACTCTAAATTTACTTAGCAAAGTTACTTTTCTAAACTTGATTAACGTTTAGACCAAAGATTATGATGTCCCTAAATACTTTATCTGAATATTATTTCTCTCTCTTAACTTAGTTTAATGGATTAAGTTGTTAACTTAGAGTCTTAAATTATTTATAAGTCTCTATTGAGTTTCTAGTAAAAATATCTTTCCCAATTAATTTACTATATGTCTATGCAAATTATATTGAAGAAAGATTCATAAAGTTCGTGCTCTAATTTAGGTTACGTATGGTTTATAGGTGTATGTCTATCTTATATGCAAATCAAATCACCTAATCAACTAAGTGTATTTGATCATACACTATTATATTCAATGTCTGCCTAAATCTCATTCGTCAAGGTTTAACCTTAGATTTTCAATTCAATCTAATTAGTGGCCAGTCAACTAGAAGCATAAAGAATCGAATAAAATAAACAACTTAATTCCGTAAAACATAAGTAAAAGAAGGATAAATAAATCAGACTACGTATTGAGTTCAATCATAATCTTAGATTAATGAATTAGTTCCTCATAAAGTCACATATCATCATTGAATAAAGTTCAAACATTAAATAAAAAATCAAAAAAAATAAGAGAATGAAAAAATAGAAAACTCAAGAATTGTATTCTTGATCTCTAAATCTCCTTGAATCCTTCAAATATTTCTTAGCTTCAATGACTTGCGGCTTGACTCTCAATTGTCACTCTTGGTGTGTTTTGTTCTTGTTTTTTTAAAAGTCCTCCGAAATGTTGTTTTTATAGTGTTTTAAAGTCAGGCCAACTTGGGTGAAGAAAAAATTCAATTCGAACTAGAATTTTCTCATCAAAATATGTGGGCCACGACTTCTACCAATTAATTAGCAAAAATTGTAATTGCTCTAGGACTACTGTAGTGTGTTAATTTCAATAAGATTTTTTTACCACCTTCCAGGATGAAATAGATCAAGTGTTAAACATAAAATTTGTAGCGTTTTCTCTTATCTTTCTAATGGCCAAAGGATTATCTCATTTGGAGCTCTGTAAAGAGAGTTATGATCAAAATACCAAAACATATGTAGTGCAAGTTTGCACCTTGAAATTGCTCTTTTTCCTTTATTAAAATTATTCTTTCATCAAACACCTACAAAAGCACAAATAAATCAGTAACAACCTATCTTAACCACATTAACACTAAATTAAGTATAAAATTAACTAAAATTAGAGTGACTTGCCTAAAATAATTAATTTAAAATAATTAAATAAAACTTACTAATTTTTATGCATTATTACAAAAACTACGCTAAATTACTATCAAAATTAAGCTCAAATAACTTTATATCATAAGGTTATCAACAGGTTTAACTACAAAGTGATATACATCATTCAACCATTTGCTCAACTACCTAGCAGCCCAAGGGCATAAAGGCGTGGTCACCTTGACGACCTTCTTGTACTAGTTATGGAACCAATGCTAGAACATGTCTCTGATGAACTCAGGTAAAACAATAATTGACATTTGTCGTACATGCTTTAAACAGGAGTTAACACATTCCACAATGTTGAATGTCATAAGTTGGTATTGCCTTTCTAGTGACCATGCACATGCTCATCTCCCAAGGCCTATTCTTATAAAGTCTGAGTGGGCTCCCGCATGAACTTGCTGCAACTGGTTCATATGTTTGTTGAAATAAAAAACTTTGTAGCAGTCTCAAGCAAGGGTGAAAATCACTAAAACGTCAATGCACTTGAACTTGTTTTTTAAGTTTTTCTTCAAATGGTAATCGCATAGACCATGGTGAGCGTGTTGGTATGCTATTTCAATTGCTTTCTTAATGCCAAGATACTGATCAAAAATGAACTTTGTGTTTTCAAGACAATCAACCGCATGACGTAAGTTGGTAAGAAACCATGTCCATGAGTTTTCCTCCTCAAGATGGTCAATGCCAAATGCAACCGAATATACGCACTCGTTCGTATCTTTGCATACAGTAACAAACAGAACATCCTTAAACCTGCCTTTAGATATATTACATTAATAGTAATCATAGAACGCATTACATCCCTAAACCTCAAGATACAAGCCACGTATGACCTAAAATAATATTTGAATTGTTGTGTTTTATCAATAGCCACTATTGTGACTGTACTAGGATTTTCACATTTCAACATATGAAAATACATCGGTAGGAGTTGGAATGACTCCTTCGGGGGATTGAAAATAAGCATTTTCGTATACTCTTTCGCTTGCCATGCCTTACCATACAAGCATTCCAATATCCACTGCACCCTCATTTCACAAATTATGTCCTTGGGTCTCAATACTAATCTATTAGCCTAAAGCTTGTGTGACAGAAGTTCACTAATTATCTTCGCATTCGCGGTTCAAAATCGTCCTTGTAAACTATCAACAATACATGTGTGTACTTTGTTAAACGTTCGAATTTGCCAATAATCCCTTTTAAGTAACTTCATTGCACGCACAATAAACTTGCATGCCTTGTCCTTACAAGCAACCTCAAAACAAGCCTGACTTGACACTTTTAACTTTTGTCTTGAACTGTTCTTTTAATGCCAACATGTTCAAAGATCCTTTCAATTTGGCCTTGGAAGAAAACATTTTTCCTTCGTATAAGTGGTCATTGGTTGATGTGGACTCCTTGGTTGTAACCGTTTTGAAGGAGAACACTTTTACACCTAGAATAAGCCACGTACGAGATAACCCTACATTTCTCCTTCCTTGATCACTTACATCAAGAATTTTCTCAGCCGAACGAATCCCGTTGTCACCATCGATGGGGTTATTGTATATGGCGTCATCACGTTAAACATCTCCTACATATATACCTTCGGCATGTTCTATTTTGCCTTCAACATTATTACAATTTAGAATGTCACTATCATAAATCTAGTTATCCTCTTAACTATCATCCTACCAGCCATTAGTGCCGCCATTAGAATCGTCATTAAGGTTATCTTCACCATTAGGGAACTTTTCGTCTTCAACCTAATCTTATGCAACGTCATCCTCCAACATCGCAATGTCATCCTTGATTGTCGAAGTATCATTTGAAAAAGGCATTACACCCTCTATAATTTTACCTGACAATTGCATTAGTTGGATAGAAACAAGTAATTAGTTTGATGCACATGTTGATCAGAATTGTGCAGCCAACTATTGTGAGAATGTCGTGTGTGTACCGAGCTACACAAACTCATTTGCATACGTCGAGTGCCATTATTGTGGGTTAGGGACTGAATGCTGTGGTATATGTGAAGTAGTATAAATCTCAATCTGATTGAGCTTATTACCATGCTATACAATTTTTTCATGTGGTATAACATTTGCTTTAACATTTGTATGACGTTCCCTAACAGTAATGTATACTACTGGAACATTCATTTGCTATAGTAGAATTAATGCAACATCCTTGTTGTCTTTGATAATTGGCCTTAATAGCTCTCCGAGTGTATTGATCAATGAATGTAACTTGATTTCATCATTTTGTGAGTTTACCCCAACAACATCTTCAACCAGCTTCATTAAGCTCACAAATGACAAATCACTCTTAAACCTTTGCATTTGTGACTCACCGCCTTTGTAAATGCCATTGACCCAATGACCACCCTATCTTATCACAAGTCGCACAATTGGCACGTCACTGAAATTTTAAAACAAAAAAAAGTATCTAAGTCAATTTACACATTATGTTGCTACATGCCATGTCCTAAAAATTTGCTACGTTCCCTGTTGAAAATATGTTGTTTTACTCGCCATCTTTTAAAAAATTCACATGTTTCATCTTTATACAACCATTTGCCACCCAACAAAATTTGATTTTTATCTCATGCTGGAATTCAAGTGTTGTAATGTGAGGCTTTGAGAACCCGATCGCTAGAAGTGGGGAAACATTAAGGAGTCGCCACCAATCTTTGTTCTAGGTGTGATTGGCCACCTATTGACTCGATTCTAATCGACAAAGTCTTAAATTGATTTTAAGTCCGTTGAGAGAATTTTAAACTGGTCTATGTCTTTTAGGACTAGGTTCGGGAGTGCAGTTACACCCGGGTAAGGATTAACACCCCTATGACGCCCGTTCCATGAACGGTACTACTTGATTTTAGATTATCCTATTGGGGCCTTAATCTTTACATTTATTATGTTTCCTTAGTTATTATTCATTTATTTTAGCCTCTATTTTATTAAAATGTTTAATGTGACTCTAAGGTGTGATGTGAACATGAAGTATTGTGAAATGCATGGCATAAAATTCAAATAATGTCGGACAAATAACCTTTTATTGAGGACATTCTCCCGGATCCGCCCATCATATTGGTGGGATCCGGAGATAGTCTCTCACCTAGAGAATTATCCGAGAAATTTACCTTCGTAAATTTGACGAATAAATCCCATCCTCGGGGTTATCGTACGTTTTTTTTAAAAACAATTATATTTTCATGTATGTAAACCTATTACGAGTAAAAACCTTTTTATTAAAGATGTTTCCTGAGCCCTCCCATCATACTGGTGGGACCCGAGAACATCCTTTCACCTAGGAAACTTTTCGAGAGAAACTCGCCTTCCCAAGATTTTCGCAAGATCCCATCATCAGGACTTATACTCTTGAACAAGAGTATCTATATGCCATGACATGTATGATGCAATAGAAATATATGCTATGCTTATGAAGTTCATTATTAGTCTTTTTTTTTATTTCTAAGTTCTCCTATGTCTTCCTTGCTATTTCTTATGGACTCTCTTTTTCTATATTCTCCTTTATGATTATGCATATTATGAATTATCTATATTTCTATGTTATTTGAGTGTGCATTTTTACTATGTAAATAATCTTTTCACTTAAAATCTATAACAAGATATCATGTTTCATAATTATATATATTTTGATTCCATTTTTCTCTTTCTATTATCTATCTTATTCCCTTTTCATAACACTCATTAATTTATTTATATATATATATATATATTTTATACAACTAGATATTTAAATTTTATGTTTTAAACTTATTTATTATTTTGAATTTTCCATCATTGAATATTTTAGTTATTTATCTATTTATTTATTGTCATGAGTATTACCATTTTCACAATTTTCGTTCTTATCTTTGGACGACTTAAATATATGTTATCTATGCCATATTTGTATTTATGTTTCGTTTGACTAATTTATTGTATAGTAATTTTTATTTATTTAAAATTAAAAAAAATCTCGAAACCTCAAAATCGAGGTCCTCCCATCATATTGGTGTGGCCTTAATTTGGATTCCGAACCAAGGAAAAATTAGTCCGAGATTGCGACTCCTCGCGTCCCAGCCAATCATCCCATCATCGGTATATTTATGTGTTATACCTATAGTTAATACTACTGTATTTTTAAAAGTCAATTTTCTAATGTTGATTCTCATACCTATCTTATTATAGTTATTTAACTAATTCTACCATTTTTAATACTTGACATGATATTCTTCTTTTCTTCCTTTTCTTATTTTTATTCACTAAATATGTATTTTATAATCTAATGCACATACGTATTTCCCATGTTCTTTTGTATATTTTTATTTAAGAATACCCCACTAATAACCTAATAATTTCCAATTTTACTTAGTTTAATCTATATGCACATATTAGCCTATCATTTATTTCATTCATTTATATTCTTATATTTTATTTATCCCTCTAAATCTTTTATTATCAACATATTTCATTAGGCAGCCTATTTTGTGTCTTGTATATATATTTCTAATAGCCATTCCCTAAATCTAATTTTCCTCTTTCTTTTTTTAATTTAACTAGTTACCTTAAAAATATTTTTTTTATTATTCTAATCTTTGCATTTTTGCATCTTTGCTCACATTAATTTCCCAAATTCTAAGATGTTATCTGAAAATTTTAAAGCATTATGCTAAAATGATTTAATTTTGTTGCATATCATCAAATAATACAATAAACACAATCAATTCAAAACACAATAAATTATAAAAGAAAATATAATTTTTACCTAACTTGGAATTAAATGGTGACCTAAATGGAACGTTACAGCCCACCGAACCTCCTCTACCAAACACATCATGGAAAGTCGAAGGAATGATTTTAACTCCTTTTGAACGGCATTGTTTGGAGCTTTTTCTACACTGGGATGTAACTTTCTACCTTCTTCTCTCTATTCCTCTTGCTTCTGATGTTTATGCTGCTCTTTCTCTAAAAAGGCTCTATTTTTTCTACTCTCTCATCAGCTCTCTCTCTTCTCTTTACCCATTTCTTTTTCTACTCTCTCTCACCCAAGATCTCCCTCTCTTCACTCACCCCACCGGTGGCACCCTTCAAGTTTTCTCCTTTTTTAACCAACGACACTTACCCAAACTTTACCCTCTCTAACCGGCGGCAACTAACCCAAACTTTATCCTCTAACCGATGGCACCAAACCCAGGCTTTACTACCCTCTAACCAACGGCAACTAACCCAAACTTTATCCTCTAACTAGCGGCACCAAACCAAACTTTATCCTCTAACTGGTGGCACCAAACCCAGGCTTTCCTACCCTTTAACCAACAGCACCCTTCAAAACACTCTACTTTCCAACCGGCGGCACCAAACCCAGGCTCACTTCCCTTTTTTATCCGATCCAATCCTCTTCCAAAAGACCTCTGAATCTCTACTCACCGTGAGAGAGAAAAAAATAGAAATCCCCTTTCTCCCCCCCGATTACTCCTTATTTTCTGTTGCTTTTCATCAATTTTTTTTTGGTTGTGGATAGTGGTTCAAGCTGCTAGAAAACTTAGGGTTTCTTTTCTTATTTTTGGTTGCCGTTGTGGTCTTTTTGTAGCTGCTACAATAGTGTTTTTATACCCAATTCCAATCTTGGGGGTGCCATTTCCACTTTTTGCCAAACGCGAGTTTTTCACGTATGGCAGAACGTATTGTGCCTGGCAGGGTGCGCTAGCTTTTTCTTCTTCTTTTTTTAGCTTTATTTATTTCATATGTTTCTGGAGTATTCCAGATTTTGTTTAGAATTTTAATATTTGATTAGTGTTTTAATCTGTTTTAATCGTTTTGATCCATCCTTAATTGCATTAGTTTTATTGGACTAGTTTTTGATATTGGGCCACCAATGTGCCCAAAGCTACCTAACAACCCAAAAGCTCAATTTTTCAATTTTGGACTGCACATTGGCCCATGACATTAGTGAAAGTCAGTCTATACAAAAATAGGAATAGAAGTTAAATTAAGCCCAAATTAACTTGAAGATAATAAGTGAATAAAATTAAACTATGGTAATGGTAATTAATTCTTAAAGGTAGATAGGATAAAAGGTAATATAGGTAGTGTCCACATCAAGTGAACTGGGCTTTCCTTTTAATATTATGATATGTTTCTTTTGTTTCATACTAGTTTTTTGAACATCATAAAATTCATGGTAATCAATGGGCCTGTTTTTTCCTTACATAACAAACACGGCTATTCTTTTCTTTTCTCTTTTCAAACCCACTAATTACCAAGTATTGTATGATGACAGCAACTTCACTTCTTATATCTTTCAACTGTTCACAATCAAGTTTTGTTACACGTAACGTAATGTGTTTACATCTTTCTCTATAATTTCTTGAATTGGAAAAATAAAATCAATTTATAAACATCACTACAGATGCAATGTTTTAAAACATTGCAGCACGCTGTGTCCAAAAAATGTTTATACACACCATTTTTTAAAAACATTTCATTACACCCAATCTTCACACTATGTTACAAGCCATGTGCATAATAATTATGCTACACGTCATTTTCAAAAACAATATGCTACACGTGGTTTTCGAAATAAATATTTCTACATGCCATTTTCACAAATTTTGCTACTCGCCATGTACACATAAATTTCACTACAGGCCATGCCATTTTAATATATTTTTAACACGCCATTTCAATTACAATTGTTACATGCATACATGCATGCCGTGTAACAGCTCTATGCACTGTTCTAATTTACACCCAAAGTTTAAGAAATGCATGGAGTGGGTTTTCCATCAACGTTGTGTTCCTGTGATAGGAAATAACACAAATGACATACCTTGAAGTCATATCTGTTCTTGGGTCTATATATCGACGATGGTATTGAGAGATGGGGAGAGATAGACTAGAGCGCGATGACAATGGTGCTCAAATTAGAGATAGTTGAATGGTAAGAGAGAGCTAAGAGAGTTGAAGGAGCTGAGAGAGCTGACAGCACATTTAATTTGTTTGTATGGTGAGAATGAGGGAGATCTCAAGGGATTAATTTCTCTGAAATGTATTGAAGGTTATTTTGGTCAACTCATGTCTAAAATTGACTAAAAATAGTTATCTTTATACTGAAGGCTACTTTTGAAATAGCCTTATAAGGAGGGTTATTTCTTGTAATTTTCTCTTTTTGTTTTGATATTTTGAGTCTATTTATTTTGATTTAAAATATTTTTGAAAAAAATTTTTAAGACTTATTTTTATTTGAAAGATTGAAAATTTATTTCAACGTCCGTTGGTTACCGAAAATAATTTGTTAGGGGAAAATTTATTCTATATAAAATATTTTAAAAGAAAATTTAATGCTATCTATTGTTTGAATAAACAGTCAAAAATATTTTCTATTATTTGGATCATCTTGTGAAAAATTTTCACCATCACTGGTGGAGTTATTGTTAAAGATGATCAGTATGAGTTGAGTACAAAAAATGGTGACATTTTATTTTCACTAATTTGAGATCAAAATTAAGAATAGAAATGAAAATAAAAATGGACAAAATCAATAATGTTATTTTTAAAAGTATTTAACCACATATGTGTAATGAAAGTAAATTCTAATTTTTTAAAAATTTTTATCTTATAACTTTTTTACTATAGCACTATAGAAATATTAATATTCATTAATTGTGTAAGACATCTAAAACCTATACTTATAAATGTGTATTCATCAAATGGCAATCATTAAAATATTTTTTATTATAATTATTAGTAAGATTTATTCAATTTAGAAATCAAAATTTTAATTGCATTGAATGATTTCATTAAAAATATTTTTAAAAATTTTAATAGTATTGAATAATTTAAATATTAATATTTTAAGTTAAATATCAGTATTCATCAAACCTATACTGTTAGGCTTAGTATAAGAGATTTTTTTTATTCTTTAGAGGGATGAAAGACATTTTATGTGATTAGCGGATTTTTTTTCGTTGACTTGTAAAATATTTTACATCTGATATAAATTTTTCATCTTTCAAATAAGTATAAGTTTTGAAAACGTTATTGGAAAAATATTTTACATCAAAATAAATGGACCCTCACATGTAAAATACTTTATGGATCAATGGGAAAACTCCCATTGATCTTAAAAACTAAAAAAATATTTAAATCTAAAGAATATTGAGAATTATTTAGATTCAAAAATCCTAATAATAGTTTTGAGCCTAACAATCCATGGTTTCTTATAAGGTACATTTGTATTTAAAATTTCTAAAATTTGAGTGATAGTGAAAAATATTTTTCACGAAATTATCCAAATATCCAAATAATAAAAATATTAAATTTTCTTGTAAAATATTTTATACAAAAAATATTTTTATTTAACAAGTTATTTTCTGGTTATCAAATGAACCATCGTAAAATATTCAAATTAATCAAGGTGTAAATCAAACAATGATTGAAGTTTGATAACGGATACACTTCCAATTTTACAACTTGGTAAATTGTAACATTGTTGTAGATACTGGTTAACAATGTTATGAATAGTGAAACTGTTATGTCCAAACTCGTTCTAAATCTGAATAGAAGATACTTTAAATTTATATGACAGGTTGGATATTTAAGGGTATCCAAAATACAATAATGGAGTCAAAATTTCATGTTTGGTGATGAAAACAAAAAGTTCAATGTTTGCAGGGACAAAACTATAAAATTTTTAAAAAATAAAGATAAAATTATAAAATTTTAAAAAAATAAGAAAAAGTTATAAGATTATAATATTTTTTTGTGGGGAGGGGGTGAAGGCCTCTACTAGCCCCTTCCCGCAATCTCTACAAAAATAGCATACCCATTGCCATCTCTAGGTGAAGTAAAAGATAAACTTCACTTATACTTCTTGTAAATTACATTTTTTTTTATCATATGGTCATGTAAATTGAGAGTATTTTGGTAATTTTACTTTGAATTGAAAGTATTTTGATAATTTTACTAGGTAAGAGAAATTAGTTTATTTGTAAACATTTAGGTGATATTTGGTGTTTAAGGATGTAATTGTTGAGAAGATAGCATTAAAACGTTTGGTATATATATGAGAAAATATTTATTAAAATACTAAAAAATAATACTATAACGTTTCATTTACAAGTATTTTATTAGGAATATGAAGTTAATTTTCAGAATTAGTTTATGTATGAAAATGCAAGTTTGATATAGTTACATGTTTTTTTTTATTAAATGAGTTAATTAATGATTTTAATTAATTAATTAAAAATTAATTTAAAGTAGTAACTAAATTAATTATATAAGATTTACATTTTTATTAGGTTAGGCTTTAAGGTACTTTATCTCTCCAAACGTACTCCATCCCTTATTCTTTTTCTTTTTTCTTCTTCTTCGGCCATATCCTCTTGTCATTTTTTATGGTCGGCACCAAGTTTCTTCTCCCGCTCGTTTTTTCTTTTTTTTTAAGTTTATGTAA
Source organism: Theobroma cacao (assembly GCF_053813885.1). Lineage (NCBI taxonomy): Eukaryota > Viridiplantae > Streptophyta > Magnoliopsida > Malvales > Malvaceae > Theobroma > Theobroma cacao. Next base: position 4,742,569 of record NC_142643.1, read on the forward strand.
ATGAAGTTGAAGTCTTGCCATGAGAAATGAAAAAACACAAGAAAAAAAAAACTGATAGATGAAGAAAAGTTAGGTGGAATCGGTTGGTTAAATCCTAATTGATATGCCACTCTATAAGAAGATTTCACTTCGATAAAATGAAAGTTTTATTTTCACCAGAACTAGAACTCTCAATCACATAAGGCAATTGGGAACTATAAACCCATATACAAAAGTTAATACCTCGTGAGCTCATTCTTCTAAACTGTAGACGATGGCGTTCATAATTTATTCCAGGATCACCAAATCCATTTATAGGTTACACATAAGGTCTATGATGGAATTCTTTTATCACAACCATCACTTCAAGAACATTATCCTTTGGTAGTCGATCATTCCACGCCTAAGCTCTATAATTGTTCTTGGATAAAGAGTTATTCACGGATTACAATGCAAAAGGATATGCATTGGGCACAAGAGCACAAGTACTAAACATTTCCCATAGGCACATCTAAATGAAGGAAGCATCTACAAAAATTAAAACTTTATAACGTCTAGCTGACTCGACAGTGTTGAGTTGGTACAAGTCAAGTCTTTTATATAAAGATTCTAGATACAGTGGAGCAAGAGGAAAACATACTCCCTTGACAGTTTTTATAGCTAAAAGAACAACTGTCACAGAGATACCATCATTTGGACACCTTGGTAGTATATGTTGTGCCAACCAAAAGATTATTAAAGCCACTAGCTCGTGCTCATGGTTTGGGTATTCAAGAGAACCAATTTCAATCCCTTTAACAATGAACTTTTTTTTAAAAAAAAACTCCTATCTAATGGGAGAACCGTGCAACATTTGAAGTTTTACTCAAACTCTTGAGTAGATCAAAGAAAAGTCTCTAGTACATACCTTTTCTTCAGAAAGCTTGATAGAGTGAAAATCATGCTTCCTCATATAAGGAAGTTCCAAAAGAACACACACATCTTTCAGAGTGAAGGTAAATTCTCCCTATACTATAATCATAGTATGAGAAAAAATGCTCCACATTGCAAGAATAGCACGTCATGCATCCATTCTTTTTTCTCTACGAATATTGAGCTTATAAGTGACACGTATAGCATCAAATATCCCAACAGATGAGAGAAGTTTAACATAAGTAGGATTTTTCAACACCTTATTCACCCACTCATCCTAGCCATGAACAAATTGAGAATTGAAGCTTAACTTAGTAGTAAAAAGTGAAAACTCACCACGCTCAAACCTGAACTTTAGAATGGATAGTCCTTGAATGCCATTTCTTTTATAAGAAGGTGCTTTTGAGCATAGACGAGTTCAATCATATCCAACAGGTTCAGAAGGATGTTTGTCAACTTGTCTAGCACGAACTGCTTCCCAAAAACGATCTTCTTCTCTTTCTCTAATAATTTTATCTTTTCAATTTCAAGGACAATAGGAGTTTCACCTCTTTCCTACTCTAATTTTCTTGGGAGCAACTAATTTGGAATAATTACTTTTCCTTTTATGTGCAGTGATCTTTTTGTTTTTTTTATTTCAGGCTCACCATAATTAATCTTATGAGGGAAGCGTGTCCTAGGCATAGAGGATGATGAAAAAAGAAACCTACAAATATGATCATGAAAAAAAAAGATAAATATACATACGTAATAATTTTTATTATTTATGTGTTTGTCAAGTAAAAAAATTAAATTAAATTAATTATAATAAAAAAACCAACAAAATTTATCAAAATTATAAATTTTATTATCAATATATATTCAATATATTTTTTTAAAAAAACTATTTAAATAAATAAATAAAATTTAAGGAGCTCGAGGCACAACCTACTAGCCCCATTTAAAAGAGCTAATTGAAAGAGCTCGCAGCTTGTGCAGCAAGCTTCAATTGAAAGAGCTCGCGGCACAAAGCCGCCAGCTTTAAAACAAAAGCCTAATAGATATGTTAAAAAAAAAAGGAATTGAACTGCAGTTGTGAGTTTCAAGCAAGAAAAAGTATAAATTAAATAAAAAAATTCACAAGCTTGTTTCTTGAGCGAACAAAAGAATAAACACACTTAAATGCCCTCTGAAACTAGATCAGCTTTTCACTTATCGTTTGCAACTCTAGTTTGACTAGCTAAATATTTTTTTTTATTTTTTTGACTTTTGACGTGTTAGAGGTCCCCCATCAAATGCTAAGTTCCTTTTATTTTTCCCTTCCCTTGTATATTAAAAAGCTCCGATCAAAAGGCACACATATAATTATTTTTTTAATAAAAATTCTATTTAATTTTTATACTTTTCAATTTTATTTTATTTAATTTTTTATTTAAAATCAAAATAATTTAAATTTTTAATTTTAAAAATCAAGCTAATTTAATTTTTTTTAACAATATCTAATTTTATCGTTAAAAAATAATACCGATAATACTATCATTATTAACATGTTACATCTTAATGACGTGATATTAAAATAATAACATGATATACCTCGTGATATAGAGTGATGATCTTAAGATACCACGTGACACTACAAATGCCCTCTTTAGTATTATTGTAATTTTATTAAACAAAATTAACAATCAAACCTACCGTGAAAACAAAAATTATATATTAAATATTAATAAAAAAATCCACTATCGACAAAAAAGAGATTGTAAAAGCATGTGGGGCTAGGGGAAGAAAGTGAAGGGCAAACATTTTTACGAAAATTACCAACAACCGTCACGGTCCCCCTTTACTGGAGTCAGCAGAGTGGGAAAAATAGAGCATAGCTTCAAAATTCCTTCGAAAGCAGATTCAGCACCCAATCAATCTCAGAAAAATGGATCTGGGTTATCTTCTACAGGCCTTAATTCCCTCTTGGAACTCTGTAACCAACTCCTTCTATGAAGAAAATCCTCATTGTTTCAAATACATTGTTTAGCTTTCTTGAAAATTATAAATCTCTTTCTTTTCTCTTTTCTTTTTTTTGTAGGTTGCTGCTTTGGCAATATTCTTTGCTTACTTAGCTATTGCTGGATCTATTTTACCTGGAAAACTTGTCCCTGGAGTCACACTGCAAGATGGCTCTCGTCTCCATTACCGTTGCAATGGTCTGTTTATGTCCTGATATACTTAGAGCAGTTATTTTTTTTATGCAATATGATTGGTTTCATTAATTCTTTTTTTTTCCCAAATGCATAGGATTTCTAGCTCTTGTTTTGTTAGTTGGGTTGCTCGGGATCGGTTTTAAGATGAATTTCGTATCACCCGCGGTATGTATGTATTTGTCTGCAATTTAAATTATATATATTTACTTATTGAAATGATGCATTTATTTGTTATGTATTTGTCTATGGTTGAATGATTTTTTGGTAAGCTTCTATTTGTATTTTTGCTAATATTAGTATGAGAAAGAGTGTTTGAGTGTTTTTTTCTTATGGCATTTCTAGTGAATTGTGGTTTGGATTTTAAACATACGTTTATGAACTTCAAATATGCAATCTATTGACTAACTGAGGCAAGAATTTAAGTGTCATCAGCTCAAAGATTGAACATACCAACTTTTTTTTTTTCATTTTTTGACATGGATTTATTATCATTTTGTCTATGTAAACTGATTTGAAAGGCATGCTTTAAAACTGAATGGAGAGGTATTCATCTACTATATCTGCAGTTATGTTATTTTGTTTCCCTTGTAGTTTGTTGAACTGCTAATCTGGACATATTACATTCAAAGCCTGGAAGCAAGCAATCAGAGAAATCATATCTTTTTGTTTTATATTGCACATATATTGAGATTTATAACAATGAAAATCTTTACCTTGGTTGTTTTCCCCACTCTAATGTGACTGCATTTATGTGCCCGTTGTTATGGAAATGTTTGCAGATGATATCAGACAGAGGATTTGAGCTGTTATCGGCAACTCTTATATTCAGTTTTCTTGTAAGTTGCTGTCAATTTTGTGATAGGTTGTTTTATGGATACAGTAATCCTTTATTTGCATGAAGTACTGAGAACTCCTTAGAGTGTAATAAATACTGGTGGAAGCATGCACATATCTAAATGCAACTTGGTTTCGCATGCATCAGACATTTTTTAAATCTTGGAATGTCTATTTCAATTTGTTGGCTTGGTGAGATCCTCCCATAGAGCAACTATTTCAACCATGCGCAAATCACAAAGCATGAAGAACTCCATTCCACGTGTAAATAGGTCAACTCAGACTTTGATAGAAAAACATCCTGCTGGCTTGTAATTTGTTGTGGTGAACTTAGTCGATTTTTAAACTCTATGGCTTAGAAGAAAGATAGTCCCTGTGGAAGAAAACAGTTTTCTCCTAACACTTAGTTGGGGTGGGACTAAGAGATAATTGTTGCTTTATGGACGTTACTATCCTGTCCCCATTCCATCTTGTGAGGTCTAGCTTTCCTCTATGCTTCTTATTTTAAAAGTAAAAGGTTCAGAATTTACTGTTCCATATGATGTGAAGTAACCTTTGAAGTCTGAGGCGTGGCTCTAGGCTGTCTGTTATACGGTAGTCTTCTCCCTCTGCTTTTTTTTTTCTTGGTGTAGAGTTACTATTTTTGTCTTCTCTAATTTGTCTTTCCATTTTGCCTTCTGTTTCCTTTTGTCAGGTGATGTTAGTACTCTATGCTGCTGGCTGCAGGTCTGGTAGTAAAGGTTCTTCACTAAAGCCTCACATCACAGGAAACCTAATACATGACTGGTACCATTGTTAACAAATGTTTATAACTCCAAGACATATCAATTTTTTAGTGAAATAATGAAGCAGGCTTACAGAATTCTTTTTTAATGGGGAATACGGTTTTAGCAAGTAATTTGTGTAAATATTTTGCTGCCCATCTTTTTAACGGCTTTTGTAACCTGCATGCCAGGAATATGTTGATTTTGCCTCATTTAACTATATTATTTCAAAATGAACAGCCAGGATATGGAGGCATGCTAAAGTTGTCACCCTCCAGAACTTCCTTAACACCATCCTTTGATAGAATGTCTTCTTCATGAGCAGATAAACTCATTAATCTATAGTTTTGATGTCCTCTGAAGAATTAAAAAATTAGGCTCTTGCTACCATGGATTTCTGAATGTGGATTGTTGAAACCCTCTTTTGGCTAGGATGATTGACACTTAATCACCTTCAATTTTAGTTTTATTTACCATCATTTAATTACTAAGGATCTATTTTTTGTAATAACTACACATAAAGTAATGTTTTGTCATTGATTATCTATCTCCCTTTATATAAAATTTAACAGTTGCATGACTAACAAGTTTACTTTGATTATTGTTGCCTTAAAAATGATAGATTCAGTTTATGTGTCGTTTGCTTTGTTACAAGTCAATTGGTTCTCCTTTTCCTTTTTCTTTGTTGCCTTCTGAATAAACAAGAAAATATATTGATCTATGATCCTGGTATTTGTGCCTTGATATCATTTTTTAGGTGGTATGGAATACAGCTGAATCCTCAGTTTTTGGGTATCGATCTCAAGTATGTGATTCACTTTTCAATTTTCTCCACATATTTTCTGCTTCATAGGACTAGGATATAAGCACATATAATTTGAAACTCTCTTGTTTCTTGCACTTTGTGAATGACAACTGGTGGTCTGTCCAGGAGTTTAGCTTTCTGTCATTGCTTGCATACGTTGATTATTTCCATGTTATAATCTTGTGTTTTTGCCCTCCTTATCACTGATCAACACAATATATGCATTTCTATGCTATGATGAATATATTGCTTCTAATGATGATTGAATCATCTGTTGTAGATTCTTCTTTGTTAGAGCTGGAATGATGGGATGGCTACTTATCAACCTATCAATTCTAGCAAAAAGTGTTCAAGATGGCTCTTTGAGCCAATCGATGATTCTCTACCAGCTATTCTGTCTGGTAATCTGGTTGTTCTAATGAAGTCCTTTTTCCTTTTTGTATCTTGCATGGCTTTTTTTTTCCTGAGAAAATGTCTTACATGTATTATACCAATACTAAGTAGCCTCTTTTCATACATCTTTGTACCAGTTATACATTGTGGACTATTTTGTTCATGAGGAGTACATGACTTCCACGTAAGTGCCATTACCTCTATGCTACCAATCATAGAATAACCTTCTTTCCTATATTGACTCTATCATACCAATCATTAGCTTGACTATGTCAGAGCTGATGGCTATTCTTGACTTTGGCTTCTGGTAAGGGCATTGTTCTTGATATTGGTCAGCTTTGATGCAAGAAATTATCAGCATTAATTCCCCCTGTTGACCAGCAAAGTGATCTTTAGACACCAAGCTCCAATAGTTAATGTTCAGCTTTGTTGCAAGTAGTTATTCACATTAGTTCCCAATATTTACCCACATGGTGCTAAAGAGTTGTAGTTGACAAGGTATTCATGTAAATATAATATGTCATTTAATGTAAATATAACATGTCATTTAATGTAAATCACCTATGATATTCTAAATAAATCCTTTAAAGTAGATGAACTTTTTCACATGATGCAAACTGACATAAGTCAAGCTACATAAGTAAAACCAAGCTGAACTTAACAAATTGTCTGTTCTCAATATCAAGCTTAGCCTGTAAATACTTGCTTGCCTGCCTTGTACTTGATGTTAAATTTTGTAATGAGAATTAGAAGTTTCTGGTTGAACTATGGTTTCCTATGCAATTACCTCTCTCCTTTCCATTCTTGTCCCATTCACTGCGCTAGGTATGGTTGTTGAATTGGTCTTTTCTGTATGATAAAACAACTGAATTGACCTATTTATATCTGGTTGTGTTTTACAGCTGGGACATAATTGCTGAGAGATTGGGCTTTATGTTGGTCTTTGGAGATCTAGTGTGGATTCCTTTCACATTTAGCATCCAGGCATGTAATGATGGCTTAGATAGAAAACCTTTCTTGGCAATTTGCACCACATATTGGTCTCTGTGAGCTTCATAATCTTGCGATTTTAAACTGGATTACAGAAATTTCGAGACCTATGGAATAATAAATGGATTTCTTACTTGTTTGTGAAATAATAGAATGGTTCCACTTTATGCATTGCTCAAGCATAGCTAGAGAATGCAGGCTCTAGTGTTGCCATCACTTTTCAAAGATGACTGTTAGTGATGGTGTCATTATGTCTTAGACATCACATAGTTCATATGATGGTAATACAGTACTCTTTTTTCCTGTATCAGTACATGAGTGCTGCTGTCAGAATCAGCTTATGAAAGTTTTACATGCTTTATGCTATTCCCATAACTTTTTGAAGGTATCTAAATTCATTTTTATATCATGGAGAGAGTTGAGTACTACAATGTTCCTCCTCTAATTTTGTTGTTTTGGAATCACCCTGTTGCTTCCAATTTAGAGAATGTGATCAGCTAATAATGTAGCAATTTCCTGTACTGACTATTGCTGTGGCTGTTTGAAAATGTTTTCCCATTATATAATGCATTTAATCATTGAACCAACTATTGAAAGGATTTACACAAAAGAAACCAATACTTGCAGTGACATATTTGTTCTCATTGATGCTCAAGAGATATTCAGCACTTTGGATCAAGAATATCATATCAATTTAGATACTTTTTGTAAATTGCTCATCTTCACCTTTGCTATAGGGTTGGTGGCTTTTGAATAACAAAGTGGAGCTGACAACAGCTGCTGCAATAGCAAATTGCTTTGTTTTTCTGATCGGGTAACTCCCAACCAGCATATAGGATATTTATTTTCCCGTTTAGTCTTGACTTTTTACCCAATCTTCTTGATTAATCTCTTTCTTCAAAAAATTTGGCAGGTATCTTGTATTTAGAGGAGCCAATAAGCAAAAGCATGTATTCAAAAAGAATCCCAAAGCACTTATATGGGGTAAGCCTCCAAAGGTTATTGGGGGAAAGCTGCTTGCTTCTGGTTATTGGTAAGATTTCTTTTTATAATCATCGTGAATGCTTCTAGTCATTGACATAATTGCTATATTATTGTTGATTTGTCCGGACTAGAACTTTTGAGAAATAAACTTCCATTGCTTCTTGTGCAATTGTAATCTTTAGATTGATAGCTGGTGGTCAGAAGGAATGTGAACTTGGTTTTTAATCTAAATGACATTATAGTTTTCTATATCAAGTTTCTCAGTTAAAGACATATCAATCATCCCTGAATGTGTGATATAATCATGTTGGAGACATATTTGACACCTCACATGAGTATGTGTTTGGGGGTTTAAGCTTTCAATTATAAAGAAAATTTTTTGAATCACTGAAAGTATCGCTGGGTACATATCCCTGTCTGACATTCACACCCATCCCCATGCAACATAGATTATGACTTCAAATATTATGTGAAAGAAGTCAGTATAAACATTTATACTCTTTCCCATTCCTTCTCTTGGTTTGGCTCTTGGAACTCCTCGTACCCTATGGTGGAAGCTGGAACTGCAATGATACACATTTATGCATCACATTTTAGTTTACCTTATACAAAATCATGATTCATATTCCAAGCCTTTTACTAGCAAATAACAAATTTCTTTCTTTTCACTCAGATCATACACTGTGATTTTTAGCCCATACCCATTATGTGGCAAAAACTATCTTCTGTAGTCATATGTCCAATTCTCTTGATGCTTATCTGATGCTAATGTTATTATTTCGGTAAAGGGGAATTGCACGGCACTCTAATTACCTTGGGGATTTGTTGCTGGCACTGTCCTTCAGTTTACCTTGTGGAATAAGGTAATCATCCAAATTCTTGCACCATAAACTGATGTAATCCTTTGTCTTAAACTCTTATTTAGTAAAACCGTTTTCCCTGTTGGTTTTTTGTAGTTCCCCCATTCCATACTTCTACCCTATTTATCTTTTCATTCTGTTGGTATGGAGAGAAAGGAGAGATGAAGCCCGCTGTGCAGAGAAGTACAAAGAAATATGGGCAGAATACTGCAGACTTGTTCCATGGAGAATATTTCCATATTTGTATTAGTCACAAAATGCTGCTGGAAATCTGTTGTGCAATCTAATTATTGATATTTAGTCATCCGTGAAAACAAAAACTTCTAAAATTCCCGAATGTAGCTTGAAATTGGCTGAAGCAGGAAAAGAACCAAATTGGGTTTTTTTTTTTTTAATCTGCCTCACTCCCCAATTATGTAATGAGCTCCTGTCACTCTGTAAGGATAAAGGCTGATCTTTTCCAAGCATATTAACTCCACGTACAACCCCAACTCGTATATTAGCACTTGGTTTAAGGATTCTGTTCTGATGGATCCACGATTCGGGCGAGACTATCATATTAGGCCTCACAAGATTGAAGGTATGTTTGGGCCCATATATATTATAGATCTCCCTCGATGACCAATGGACCATTGTTTTAGTAGCAATTTCAACATTCTAAAAAGCTTGTGGTCTTGGGCTTTGGAGTTGGAGATGGCAGCAAGTATCAGCATGTTGGGCAAGGGATGAAAAGTGATTATTACTATTGTGTTTCAATGAATACAAGAAAACAATATAAAATTGTTTTGTTTGTTTTTCTGGTTTGATATTTGCACTTTTTAGGAATCTGATGCTTGGTGGTAGTGCGAATCATAAGTGTTAGTATCCTTGCTTGTCTATGTTTCTTTATTGTCATTGATTTCCACTAATGAAATCAATCAGATTCTTGACTGAAATCCAAGCTATTACTATTATTTTCTTTTATAAAAAGCTTTGGTGTGGTTGCTCGGTAGGTGGGAAAGCTTTGTCAAAGAGTTCATTGGCCTTCGCATTTAGTCAAATGTAGAGACAAAATGAGAAAAGTGGTGGAGGTGGTCCCCCTTCTTCACCCTCTTTGTCCCTTTTATCGATGGTTTCTCGTCCTTATCATCAAGCAGGGACAGCAGTGGAAGGCATGCCTCCCTTTCCCTTTGTTTTTTCACCTTGCCTTCTGCAGTAAAGTTACTATACTTCAATATATATGAGTAAGACAGAGAGGTTGGCATGCATCGCCGTTCAATGACTCGGTGATCCCTTTCAATTTGCGTTTGTTGAATCCATTGTTAGACTCCTACGCAAGTAACTATGGGTTATGGGTTTTAGGGTAATTTCTTAATTTATGTGATCTTATTGGTAACTACAGTAAAATAGTGTTTGATACGAGAAAAATAAAAATATATTTTTTAAAATAATTAAATTACATTATGATGTTTGTTTTGTAATAATCTACTATTGCAGTATATGATTGTAATGTAATCATATTAATCAATAGATGTAAAGTGATTGAAATATAGACCTAATACAATCAGATTGTACTGCACTCTACAATGTTGGTAAGATATTTTCATCTTTCAATTTTATTACTTTGTTAAAAATATTTTATAATGTTATAATTTTTTTTAATATCGATTTTAAAGATGACTTTTTATTATTCTCAATAGTCATGGTAATTGTCAATAAAATTTATATTATCTTTTAAAGGAAAAAAATTAAAATAAAATATATAATATATAAAATTATATTAAAAAATAAAACTAAAATATATAAGATTATAATAAAAAATAAAAATAAAAATAAAATATATGACATTAAAAATATATTTAAGAGATGCTATTGTATAAAAATTAATAATAAAAACATACAAGTATATTAAATTTACATTTTAATAAATAGAGATAATTTTAAAAATTGACATTATATTCCTAACAAAATACTTATAAATTAAACGTTGCAATATTATTTTTCTTATATTTTAATCTTTACTTTACTTATGTATCAAATATTACAATATTATCTTCTTTATAATCACATTATTTGCAATTACATTACTTACAATCATATTGTATATAATCACATTACATTATAAAGTATCAAATGCAATTTAAGTAAATTTAACTTTCCATACCTTTTGAGTAAAAGCTGAGAGCATGAATTTGTTTTTTTAAGGGTGTAGTATGTACAGGAACAAGCAACAGACAGGACCGAGGAACACATGTAAGTGGTTGGCTAGTTTTTTACTACGAAATTGTGGTTACAATTTGTTATATATATATATTTGTCTATTAGCTTTATCTCTCAATCTTCCCAGTAAATTATTAAGTATTTAGTAATATTATTAAAGCTTAAGTCACTTGGGAAAAATTCTAAAGTATGATTGGTAATTTAATGAGTTTGAAGGTAAGTGTTGATCAACTGAGCGAACACAGATACAAAAGTTAAGTCTAATTCTTTTCTATCTGAATTTGAATCAAGTCAATCAAACCTAAATTAATTTAAACTCGAATTTAATCAAAAATCCATTTGTCAAAAAATTATAATGAAGTGGGCTTTTCTTGATAAAAACAATTTGAGATCCAATTCGCTTTTGGAAAATATATATCAAATTTATATTAATTTAAACTCGAACTTAATCAAAAATTCATCCGTTAAAAAATTCTAATAAGATGGGCTTCTATTGATAGGAACTATTCGAGATCCAGTTCACTTTGTGAAGGCATATAAGGATTCTTGTTTACACAAGTTTGAGATCGTATCATAGAGAAAATTTAAGTAATTTTTTAAGCCAAATTGATCAGAGTCAGTTGAAACCAAATTAATACAAGTAGCTAGTGACAAAGCATTAAATCTCAACAAGTTTAGACAAGTATTATTCACCCAAGAAGTTTTTGATCCTTAATCATTAACTTTCAAAAGCATAAACTCAAACTGTTAATAATAAATGACATATTTTGTGAGTCTCATTCATCACATTCAACCATTCATATCCAATATATGTGATAAAACATTTTATCTATATATATATATATATATATATATATATATATATATATATATATTTACCTGTATACACCTTGTGGTTAGAGAAGTTGAAGTTTAGAGTTCAATTTCTTCCACTCCTTTGATAATACCCATGGAAACACCCACTGTCATACTTAAATAGATTGATCTCATATCCTACTGTAAAAAGAAAACTATAGAAAGAAGCTTATCTAGAAAATTTCTTTTAAAGATGAAGCTTGTTTTCACTGATTAAGTGTGCATTGAATCTCATTAAGTAAAAAAATTAATTAGATCTTTTGAATGGAGATGAAGGATCCAAACTAGTATCAAGGTCACCTTGAAGGTATGTTTAACTAACTTAGCTCATGCTTTCCTCTTAACCGTTTTTGTCTAGGATTATTCTATTGGTAGTTTAGAATAGTGATCCACCTCTTTATATTCCACAGTAGAAAATGAAGTATTTTGAAATATATTTGGACCTTGTAATTAATATTGGGGATAAATTAGTTTAGTTTTCATAAATTAAATAAATTTAATTGTGCAAAGTTGTATTTGTTCACCAAGAAAAAATTATATTTAATCATTGATAAAAAATAACATTTGTTCACTGAGAATTATCTTACAAAAAGAATTGTTTTTCATCAAGTATATAAAAAATTTTTGTATGTAATATTTTGATTAATTTTACTTAGAGAGATTTGAGGTTTTGTTGTATCTGAGATGCATAATAGCCTTTGAAAAAAAAAAAAAAGGTTCTCCACACATCAAAACTAATTTCTTCTTTTCTTCTTGTTTCTTTATTGTCAAATTTCTAACAATTTAAAGTTATTAATTATGAAGTTGACATACTTCGCATTAAGAAAAATACAAAAAAAAAAAAAAAACAACGGCAAACCGACTTTTGAAAATGTCATGGACGACAAGTTTTAAATATCCAAATGATTTTTTTGGTAGAACAAATTGATACTAAAAATTAGATAAGTTTTCCGTTTTGATGTTTTAAAGTTGAATCATGAGACATCTATATTTTATGCTAATGAATTTTTGCATTTCGTGAATAAGGAGAATGAGTTACTCAAATTATGTAATTTATATTCTTTGATTAAATACACTTTGCTTGTCTTGTGTAATTTAGATTCTTGGTAGAGGAGAGTTTTATGACCTTCCACTAATAGGGAAGAACTTTACATGGTATGGTGGTGAATCACGAAGAAGTAAGTTACCAGGATTTTTAGTATGGATAGAGTGGATGATGAATGTTAGGGATTTATGTAAAAAAGGTTTAAAGAGATTATGTTCAGACCACTGTCCTATTTTGTTTTGTTAATGACAAAGGAGAAAGATTGGGGCACCTCTTTTTCGATTTATTTATGCTTTTAGAAAGGAGGATGCCATTGAAGAAATAGGATGGTGGAATATGCCTTGAATGCTTAATAGACCCAATATGGAGAATGACCCAAGAATAGGGATTGTTTGGGTTCCTCCTATGAATGATGAATTGAAATTTAATGTTGATGGATCCATTAAAGGGAAATCCAGTTCGATGGGATGTGGGGGAGTGCTTATAGATAGATTTGGTAATGTGTTGAGTTTGATTGGTCCTTTGGGTGAACAAGAGTCTAATTGTGTTGAAATTTTTGCGATTCGAAATGTTTTACATATTTATGTTGATTTTTCGTGGAAAGGTATGAAATCTTTGATGCTTGAGTCAGATTCTTGTATTGCACTTTCATGGATTCTAACTCGGATACTAGGTTATGGGGTTTTTTTTTTTTTCTAATATCGATTGGTTGCAGAAAATGGTTGATGATGTTAGATATAAGCATTTAGGTTTGTGAAGGGTTGAGGTTTAGTTTGCTGATCCATGTCAACCACTTTTCACAAAACAAAAGTTTGGGGTTTGTAGGTCTTGGAACTGTATATCAATTGGTCAGCCATTACTCTACTTTTATATATGATTTGGAAATCTTTGGGTTTCTTTTGCTGGGTTTTTGTATATATTGCGTTTATTTGGGTGGCTTTCTTTTGTAAAAGGTGGATATTATACCTAGGCTATATTTTTACTTTGATTTTTGTTCTGGCAGATGTTACAAGCCTCTTGAAAGAATTAGGTAATGTACATTCTGTCTTTTGGTATCTAGTGGATGTTGTCAAACTACAAGGTCTTTTTGTTGCCTTGTATTTTTTGATTGGATGTACTTGAATTACTCTAATGAAATGAGAATATTTATTAACCTTTCAAAAAAAATAGTGTAATTAGTTTGTAAATTTTTTTTATACAAATAGAAAGTTAATGGTTTTTAATTATCAAAGAATAGCCACTAATATAAGAGTACATTTTTGGTACAAACGTAATGCCAAACAAAAATTGATAAAAGTACCTAATTAATTCCTATATGATGGATCTTTGTTCAAATTAATCCTAGTACTTTACAATTTTGTTTAATTTAATCCCTATGATATGGCACAAAAAACTAATGTGGGAAATTAAAAAAAGAAAAAAATTCAGACATGTCACGTATCATTGCGACACTAGCATGTCAGCCCCATGTCAGCATAATTTGATATGTTAATGTCATGTTAACACTATTAACAGTTAATTTAGAGACATATTAGGGGAATGACTCGATTGCACAAAATCGCAAAGCACAAGATAGACCAATTTTGGAGTAAAGATCCTAAATTGACAAAAACCCCATAATATAGGGACTTATTGTTAAATACGACATGATCATATTAAAAACGCAACGGAGTAGAAAAATAAAATGTCGCACTTACCTCGGATCACCTTGTTGTTTTTTAATGCGAATAGAACATTTTGAGAAATGCAATCAAAATTGATTACCTAGCCAAATGATATTGTAATAAAATTGTATTCTCTTGATATTTAAAACCCATGTACATTCCAAAGTGTGTAGGAACCCAAGCTACTCAATTGCTTGGCCTCTAATGTTGCAAACACAACCACAATGGAATCTTTAGCGATGTGGGAACTTCCAACCATGCCTTTGTGTAAGCAAAGTGGACAACAAATTGTCATTCTCTTCCTCTCTCAGTCTCCAGTCAAATTACACAAGAAACTCTTTCAAAAGGCTCTCACAAGGGATGGCGACACTAGAGAAAGTTGTATTAGTTTTCTTTAAAACTAAAACTAATAATTAGAAGTGGTAGAAAAGATGACTTTAGACCTAAGTTAATTAACTTACTAAGTTTGCTAATAAGTCCTCAATATTATAACTTTTTATAATATTGACCTTAGTGCTTAATTAAACCATTTTAATTAAGTTTTTATTAGCTAATTAAACTAGTTTATGATTTAAGTCCAACTTAAATCGTCACATGCTTAGTTTAATCCATAATACAACTTTATGTGTGTGACTCATTAAATTCTTAACATGTTGGCAATGACATTGAATTATTAATCTTTATTGATTAATTTAAATAAATCCAATTCATATTAAATTAATCAATTTAATTCTATAAACCAAGATTGACATCTAGCAATGTATCATTGCCACTTAATTGTTAAAAGAGTCAAAGGGTTCTTTAATAATTTTTCAGTGTATAGTTTATTAGTATAATTCATTTCCTCATCATATATCTTAGAGATGATAAGAGTTTGGTGCAATGTCTTCTCTTATTTACCTTCATATTTGTTCTTGTAGTTAAATCATTAGCTTTATAGAGACTTATAAAACTTATTTCATAATCTTTCAATCACCTTAGCCAAGGATTTGATTAAGTTAATATCAACCAAGAACTAATATGATATTTCCCCTCGAATCACTTAGGGTGATGATTTCTATCTCTTCATATGTTTTATATTATACTTAAAGGCATCCTGATTTGGCATTCTTGGTAGGACTCGTAGGAATGAAATCAAAGCATAGTACTCCACATATAAGACAATCTAGTGTCTTAAGTCTAAAGAGTAGTTACATTACTGATATATGAGAAAAATTGCATAGACACTAGAGTGAGATACCAAATGCATTTCTCTTGTCAAGTCATATTTAATGAACTTGCTCTTCCATGGCAAGCACTCACATACTAGTTTCAAGTATCTCTATATTTCAATTTATGAGAGCAGTTGCTTACTTCACAAGTAAAGAACATAGCACGTGTCAATCTTTGAGCATTATTGATGTCTCGTTTCAATAATACAATGATTAAGAACTTTTAGAAACAATGCTTTGATGTATAAAGATCTTATAATTGTATCACAATCAATTCATTTACAAGGCATATATAGTTCCTTGGGCTTTATCTACATAAGTATAAATAGTAATTAAATTACAAACTTGTAGATAAAGAACTACCTCAATGTTGTTATAAATAACAAAATGTCATACATGAATATCTCAAATTGTGATTCCCATATAAAAACAAATTGGCTTGTAGAGCTTATACCAACACGTATAAAGTACTTTGACTTAAAAAATTTTACGAAAGACTAAGGGGTTTCTTATGCCAATAATGCCTAATGCTAGCTAGGGTGAGAAGCTCTTGATATTCTTACTTCTAAAAGGATTGTTGATAGTCAAGAAAAAAGAGGAAGAAAATACCCTGTCAATTTTTAGGGTTTGAAAAGGTAGGTTGATATTTAAGGTTTAAGGTATTGTGCTGATTCCTCTTCTTAAAGGATTGTTGATAGTTAAGAAAAGAAAAGAAAAAAAGACTTTGTCAATTTCTAGGGTTTGAAAAGGTAAGCTGATATCCAAGGTTAAGGTATTGTGTTGATTCATTTTCTCTCACTTTTTTTTTTCTTTTTTTCTTGTTTGCCTTTTAAAACCTTGTGTATTTCACATGCAACATAAGCAATCCTAACCCTAGTAGGTTTAACATAACTTTGATGCTAATATTAATATTGTCCCAATTAATAAAACTCTTTCAATTAAATCATTGGATCCAAACCTCTTTGTCATTCTTAACATATATGACCTATTAGGTTTTTAATATGTTGGTAATAAATATAAGTTATAGTCTTAAGCCAAATCAAATAGATGAATCAAACTCTTTAAGATTCATCATCGAATTCCAAATTCACCTAAAAATGTCAAGATTGACATCTAACAATGTGTCATGGTCACTCAAATGTTAAAAGAGTTAATGTGGTTTAACTAAACCCTTTAATGCACAATCTTGCCATGTAATTAAGATCCTTTCATTAATATCACAATAAGACATAGAACATGGTCAGTGTTTACTTTGTATACGACATTACCATGTTAGCTCTTGATGCTAGTAATTAACTCTTTTAATGATATTCAAAGTATTCATTTTCTGAGTCCTCATTTTGTTTTGACCAAGAACTCCCTTAAGTTAAACATGTCAATATGCGATGAGATATTCCCTTTGTATCACTTATGGCATGCTTGGTTCACTAGAAAAAAATAGAATAGGAATAGAATAGACATTCCAAAGGAATAGAATAGAGGAAGAATAACTATTATGTAGATTGGTTCATGAGAATGAAATAGGATAGAAATTGCTATTATTACTTATTCCATTATTTGGTTGGCAGGAATAATTTTAAGAATGGTTAAGCAATAATGGATAAATGATAAAAATACCCTTTATTAAAATTTAAAGATTTTTTAATTAAAAAACAAAAAAAACCTATGATGAGAAATAAATATTCTTTATTAAAATTAAAGAATTTATTTTGTTAAAAGATAAAAATATTCTGAGCAATAAAATCAAAATAACTTTTACTATAATTAAATAATATTTTCACCAAAAATCAAATATATTTTTATTATAATTTAATAATATTTTGTATTAGAAGATAATTAAACCTTTTATTATAATTAAATAATATTTAATATTAAAAGATAAAATATATTCTTCATTAAATTTAAATAATACTAAATAATATTCTTTGTTACATTTATTATATTCAAATAATAATATTAAGTAATATGCTTTATAATATTTATTATAGTGAAATAATATTAATATTTTAAATAATATTTAAATATTTTCATTTCCCTTTTTTTGAAAATGAAGTAAAAAATTTTGTGTCTTTTGTGCTTTAGAGAGAGAAGTGAGGAAAAGAGAGAAAAAAATAAGTTTAGTATTTTTTATAAAGTAATTTTTTAAATTGTAAAAGGGTATATTTGTCTAATCAATTTTTTTTCTTATTCCCAACAATTTGGAATAGCTATTACCAAGGGAGACCTTGGTAATGGCTATTCAAGCTTCTCTTGGAATGGTTATTCTGAAGAATAGCCATTCTATTGAACCAAATGTAACTTTATCTCAAGAATGAGAATAGAGGAGGAATGGCTATTCCATTCCCCCCAACCAAGCATGCTCTTAGGGTAATGAGTCTTATGTTGATTATTTATTTGCCTCCATATGCTTCATGTTATTCTTAATATTCACCTTATTGAGCATCCTTGGTTAGGATAACATAAGACATTATCAAATCATAGCATTCCACTTATAAGCAATCTAATGATCTTAAGTTTAAGGATAACTTAAACAACTATCATATGAAAATTTGCACCCATAGACTTAAGTGAAATATCGAATGGAATCTCATGGTGGATCATGTTAAGTGAACTTGTTTATGTAACAAGCAACTACATATTAGCTCAAATATGTGCATACTTCAATACATGAGATATCGAAAGAATGTCAAAGCATTGCCATTGTTGATATGACTTGCCCATCTATCATGTGATTATTGTCTTTAGTGCCAGAATATCATTTATATATGTCTTTCAAGTATATCATTTTAAAATCTCATATAATTCAAAATAAAATCATGAAATTAGCAATATATATATATGCACACACAAGAACGTGATCTCTCTAAATTCTTTTTTTTTTAACTCAACCCTCTCTAAAACTATTAATATTATATTTTTTTCTCAAATCGAATATTCACCTTACTATTTTAGGATAATTCAAAGTAAGCATTAATTGGAAATATCCTAATATAGCTAATACAGTAAGGTGAATATTCACCTCACTTTGCTCAAATCCGTTATCCTTCAATGACTTAATTAATAATAAAAATAATATATAAAAATATTGATAATTAAATTATTAATTTTAAAAAATAATGATCAAAATAAAAATTTTGAAAAATTAAATACCTAAACTGATAATTTACTCTTTTGTTTGTTCATATTAAACCTTCATTTAATTAATCTAGACTCCTTTCAGTGCTCCATACGACACTCATGTGTCAACCAATGATTTTGACATGATGCCTTCAGTTGACACAAAAAGATATTATTTTATGTCAAATCAACGCGGTAAAATCTTTAAGCATTTAATGCCATCCGATGTTTCTTTGTGCAAATCCACACTGCCCCTTCAGGAAAATTCAAAATGGTCAATAATAATTAAGTATTTTCTGTTTTTTGAATGATTGTAATGATTTGTCTGAATTCTTTTGTCGCTCCTTTTCTTCATAGATGATCCCGAATTACTGATTAGAATATGCGGTAGACTTGACCTGAGCAAGGTAGATTTACATTTTCTTAAAGTTAAAATTTGAACGATACCTTAAGCATACTTTTGGTAAAGTAACGGATCAAAATAATAATTTTTATAAATATAAAATATTAATTTTATGTACTTCTTAATGTAACAACCAATTTACTTAGATTACTAGATATTACTTTGGAATGATTAAGGTTCAAGATTTAAAATTATCTCTCCCCTTCAACTTCATATTAATATAAAAGAAGAAAAAAAAAAGTCCTTTCAAACCCAGCGTGTCATTGTCATAATGAATTGGCATCACTAACTTTGATGTACATCATCATTTCATGCCATGGATCAATTAACTTTTTTCCAAAAAGAAAACATAAAACCTTATAATCCTTTTTAAAATACTTAAAGTGAACATAAAATATGCTTATATTTTCTCATTATCACAATTCATATATTATTTTTTATATTAAAACAGAACAAACAAATGTAACATTCATTATCATCATTGACTTGTTATAAAAATTCGTTAATATATTGTTAAATGAAGATAAGATAAATATTATTAAATTTTTATCTAATTTAAAATTAATTAATAATAGATGAAGAGATTTTTATTATATCCAGATGTTCGAAATACTTTCAATTTAACAAATGTGTAATTTTCATCACTTTAATATTTCCTTTTAGATGTAAGGATCACAAATTTATTACGTGATATGAATCAACAAAAGGAAAACAGATGGACGCTAATGAATAAAGACAACATCTGCTTTAGTATCATATTGAATTTTTTGAGACAAACATTTAACATAAATTTCATTAATAATAAATAAAAGGCTAAATATGCAAATAAGCCTTCGAACAATACTAAAAAAGTCAATTTAACTTTTATCTTTTTATTACGTTTAAATAAACTCTTAAATTTTTATTTTTGGTCAAATAAATCTTTCACATTAACTGTTGAGTAAAGAAAATTAGTCAATGTCACGTCATTTTTCTCATGACATGTCATATTGATGACATCAATGCCATGTCGTAAATGACGTGGCATTAAAATTTGTTGATTAGGAATTAATTTTTTTTTACCCGTTCAAATGTTTAAAAATTATTTGTTAAAGATTTAAAACAAAAAATAAAAAAAACTAATTGCTTCAAACTGATTATCATCATTTCTTAATTGATTACTATCTTCATAATTGAAATCATCTTTCCTAACAAAAAAAACTTTCACTTTCTTCAACAATCTCTAAACCTGACGTATCTTGTAGTCAAAATATCCTCTCTTTGTTTGCAAATCCTTATTCTTCTTCTAAAAATTGTTCTTTGGGTAATCTTAAATTTTCAAAAATTATAAAAGATATGGGTAAAAAATCTATTATTGTTAGTAAATAAAATTCAACACTATTAGATTTTCTTTATAAATTTTAGGAAAAAGAAGAACATCGAATTTCCTTTACAGATTCAAGAGAAGAGAAAAGAAAGATTTGACTTTTTTTTTTTTACAAATTTTAGAAAGAGAAGAGCATCAGATTTCCTTAACAAATTTTAGGGAGAGAGAAGATAAAGATTTGACTTTCTTTTATTATATATGGAACAACATTGTGTGTTTTTATTAGTTTCAGTATTATAATATTGTGTATCCTATTTATACTCTTTCTCTTCTCAAAATCATTTTTAGGTATTCTCGGATTTCTCTACACTAACTTTTACTCAAGCACCAATAGCTTCAATCAAACCGGAAAAGTTAGATTATGTTTTTTTTGTTAAGAATGATGACTTCAATTAAGAAGATAGTAATTAATTATAAAAAAAATGATAATGAATTTAAAACAATTAAGTTTTTTTTTTTAATTTTTATTTCAAATCCCTAATCAATAATTTTTGAACATTTGAAAAAGAAAAAATCAAATTTCAAGTCAGTAATTTTTAATGACATGTCATCTGTTACATGACATTAGTGTCATCAAGATGACACGTCAACATGTTGCGTAGTAAATAACATGACATAAAAAATTATTAATTATATAATTAACTAATAGAAGTTAATCAACAATTAATGAGAAAGCCTTATTTGACTTAAAATAAAAATTTAAAAATTTATTTGAATGCAATAAAAGAATATAAACTAAATTGACTTTCTTACTATAATTCGAAAATTTATTTGAGTATTTAACTTAAATAAAAAGATTTTTATTATATTTATATATTCAAAATACTTTCAATTTAACTGTTTAAGATTGTCACCACTTCAATAAACATGATTCAAAAACTTGTACTTTTTCTGACAATGTTTCGAAATCAAGGAAATATCTGGAATCTTTATAACTGTAACAAGTATAAATAAAAATGAACATTCAAACCTAACCTCGAGTTTCGATAAAAAAAAAAGAAGAAGCTATTTTTGAAAGTACTTTCAAAGTATTTTCTTGGTGACTGGTTACTCCCAACAACGGGGTGAGCTACTTTCATCCAAGATTAAAAGGTCCCAAGCCAAGAACTTATTCACCTACAAGCAGAGCTAAAATTGAACAAAGAACCCTGTTCCTTTGCTGGTTCAAAAACTAAACTTAGATCTCAAGTGGCACAAAAAGTACACCTCACAAATGACCAATGCATGCTAATCACTTCGGGCCAGTGAAATTTTTTCAGGTCAACAAACCCGAACCACTCAACTTCTTTTCAGACACATTTGTTTACTCTTGTACAGTTGTACTGAATATGAGAGAAAAAAAGTACAACACTCGTCCCTAGATGTAAAAGTCGATCGATGACATAGACACTGGCTTTTGCATGACATAGTTGACGGGTCCCTCCATCCACTATTACGAAGCTACAGTGCAGATCTCTTGGGTAGTCAAGCCAATAAACCTCATCGGGTAAAGACGGTAAATTCCACGTGTCAGAACTAGAGATGAAAAGCACGAACAGATAAGGTGAGGAGGCGGTGAGAATAGCAAAGTCGAGAAACAGAACAGACAGAGAACGCCAAAAGAGGTGAGATAATAAGATTCCCCCAAATGGGCTCGAGAGTCACGAGACGGTGGCGGTGACCGACAGTTTGCTAATGGTACGGTCACTAAAAGAAGGAAAAGGTTAGGAGAGAGTGTTCAAGAGTTACAACGCCGAATGGAACGAACGGTTCCATCAAGTTTCTTTTACGCCAAAAAGATTCGCTGACGTGTCACTGCCACTTCGCTTAAAACTGTCAAATCTGGATTCTTGTTAAGTAAATATAAGTACTGTTTACCCATCTTCAAGTTTTATTTTTTTTTATTTGATTTAGTTAAAAAACTGGGAGAAAGAAATTTCAGTTTATAATGATCTGAGTATATCTCATCTTCTAGGCTTCCTTACTAGATTACCTTAGACAGTTCACATAGAACAATTTTATTCACTTCAGTTAAAGCTGCAAATGGAAGGACCATGCCTTAAAGAAAGCCAACGAACAACGCCTACTTTTACTGATCCGCTTAATTAGTGTCTCTGGTAGCGTTGACAAGATGGAAGTAGAACTAAAGCCTTGTATGACAATTTCCTGCTCTAAAGGGTTCATGGTTGCCAAAATGAAAATCTAACTAAAGATAAAATAAGAATAAAAAAGAATCTCCTCAAACATTCATGCATTTTCTTAGATGAGAAAATCAAAACATTACGTACGATTTATTTTATATCAAAACTCACTTACTTTGAAAATTTAAATAATGACAAAAATAGCAACAGACCATTTCCAAAAATCTTTCTAGTTGAACTACAAGAATATTTTAGAAGTGTATCAAATAAAACTTAACTAAACAATAACTCTTAGCTTTGAGAGTGAAGTTCAAAATTGAAATCCCTTCCACCTTTAAACTTTTCATATGTACAAAAAAAAAAATGAAATTATAAATCTTAAAAAAATTTTGAAGACTCACTTTCAAATTGAATTTTTATCTTACTATTTTGAAATTTTTCAAAATATCTTCAAATGAAAAACGACTTTTCCAATATTACCTTTATTAAAATATTAACTTCTGATAAACCCCCGACTTTTACAACTTTTAAAATTAATGTTTATGTATAAAAAACAAAATATATATTACCATTTAAAATACAAAATCCCTATACAAATCCTACAGTAGTCTTAAAAGTCAAACATAAACCTACTTGGATATATGATAAGTAAATAGACTAGAAACTTTTTTGTCTGTGTTTAGAAAAGCACATGTCTTTTCCAACCTTCGAAATCAAATTATTACATAAAAATATGTGTATATGCACGTGCGTATCTTTTTTATTTAAATATAATAAAATTAAATATTTTTTCTAATGAATCCATGACAGTTATAACCGTTGAAATCACTAACAGCCGTAATACTAATCGAATATCAAATTATTAATTATAATAGGTATTTGTATTCACGTTTATTTTATATGAATCATGCAAAATTTTAAATGAAAAAATTTCAAAAACATTACACACGTGAATTTTATCAACAAAAAGGAAAAATTTACATCATCGCCATTATAAAATTCCCCCCACCCCCCTCTCCCGATCGGATAAGAACCAAAAACATATGCAGCAAATCACATTTAACATCACCAACCTACAATTAGTAAAGCGTGCACCTTTGCACCACCAAAGAGGGGACCACTAACGGCGTCATCGAGGACCCGACCTAAAAGGACTTGGAAATCAGCGACAATATCGGCAAACTGCCACAGAAAAACTAAAAGCCTAAAACCCCTCGATGGCATCGCCAGCCTTAACGGAGGCATTGACGGCCTCTAAACCAACCCTTATGCCAATATTGACTTTTGACACGCTCTCACGTGCCAAGTGTCAAGACCCACTCGCCACGTACGTTTCTTTGATTTTTAGTTTGGTCACGTGTTTGGGTCCTGCCTCGACGCTTCACACGCCTTGGTCATCGGCCACCATAATAGGTCAAGTTTGCCCCTCTTTACTTCTTAATTCCCATGAAAACTTGCGTTTTAATTAGTTCAAATCTTGTATTGAATATAAACATTACAAACAAGACCAAAAGATTACATATTAATATTATTTTATTGTTTTATTTTTACAAATATTAAAGCTAAATTGCTTACCGGGAAAGGAGTTTTCAGTTTCGAAGCTAACATGTACTTATAACATATATGAGCTGATCTTTGTTTTTGGTTTTTTTTCCCCTATTTTCTCACTTATAAGAGTGACCAGTTTCATTTCCTTGGGATTCAAGTAATTGAATCAGATCTTCAGCATTGACTCGTTTCTCTGGTAATTCTTAGGTTTTGAAGTTTTTTTTTTAATTTTTTTTTGAATATTTTTTTTCCGCGAGTTAATATAATCCAGCAACAGAAAATAAAGTGGCATTATCTATGGAGATTACTGGGAGAATCTGTTGAGATTTTCTTTTGTTTCTGTTGTTGCTATCTTTTATCCATCAGACAAATTTAATACCAAGTATAATAAATGAAAGATACACCCTCTCAAATTCTACAAGTTTTTTTTGCCTAGCTCATCACTGTGTTTACCATGGAATGGCAGGCTGAGGGTGGTCTGTGAGAGATCTATCAGTTGAAGGGGCTGTTCTGTTTTTGGAGCATTTTTAGGGAATCAGGAATTCTGGGTTTCCAGAGGTACTGCTTAACCTCAAACAGGATAGTTCTGTCTCTGCCTGTTTTAGCTATAACCTCTTTAAGTTTCTGGGCATCAGGATGCTGACATTTTTTTTCTTTACCCGGCAGGATAGCTTCAATAAAATGAGGTTCACAGTAAAGGAGAATTACCTCAATAAGCAAATTTCAGGCAACCACATGCTGTTGATATGAAGACTGCTAAAGGATCTGCGGATTTTTATCTCGCGAGTGAGAGAATCGAGCTGAAACTTTTAGCGAGGAATCTGAAACTGAGCAAAAAGTATGAGCGAACAGGGTCAAGAACAGTTTGAATTCCAGAGTCCATGGGTTCCAGCAACCCCTTTTAGGCCTATTCTCCCAAAACCACCAGTGATCCATGTTGGCAGGCAGGGAAACCATATATCCCGAGCAAACTGTATAGGGTCAGAAAGTTGTTCTTCTGGTTTTACTCAGGAATCTCAAGCTGATGGAGTATTTGCATGTTCTCATTCAGCCAGTTGCACAGAAGTAAATGGTGGCGTTAATAACTTGAAGGCAGCTTTAGTTGGGAGTACCTGCATTTCAGGTGATAGCTATGGGCAGAGGCAATGTTCCCTGGACCTCACCGAACTCAGCAATGTCCCTTTCGCAGATCTTTTGGCTCTTGCAAATGCAGCCTCAGCTGCATCCATGAGTGCAGCATCGGAGGGGATTAATAGACACCATGCGGAATGCAGCTCTGCAGGGCTCTTACCTGTGGATGTAAATTTATCAGCTCAACAAAACATATGGATCGATGGCAATTGCACCCCAAAAAAGCATCAAGGTAAGCGTAAGTTTAACCTTTACTGTTCATTGAAGTAAAGCTATCTATATTTCCATTATAGAGTCTAGTTTCAACGTGTGTGTGTGTGTGTGTGTGAGAGAGAGAGAGAGAGAGAGAGAGAGAGTCTTAAAATTAGTATTAATGACAAATTAAGAAATTGTGTAAGAAACTTAGATGAAGGTTAAGGAAGAAAAATGGAAATGTTAATATTAAGACACCAGTAATAAAACAGACTAACAAGCAGCCCAACAAATCTTAACTGTTCCCTTCCTGTTTCCAGCACTGGTACCCTTATTTTATTTAGAGTAACCTCTGCTGCAATTCAGAGCATGTAAGTTCTCTCTTTACGTTACTGACAACTAAAAACAAAATCAAATGGGAAAGCATACTATCCCTGCAACTATTTTCTTCTTGAGAGAATATCTCCATTAACTATCTCATCTGTTATTAATGTTGAAAGTTCAAAATTTTGTAGTTTAATCACATGAATGAGGCGAAACTTACTTATAGTGTTTACAGATGTCATTCCTCCCCAAAATTATGATCTTAATCTGCCTGTTAAGGCAATGGATGTACACTCTTACATGAGCATCTCTGGCTTTGCCCCTATCACACCAGATAAGGCAACACGAGCAGAAAGGAATGAGGATTTAGAAATAGAAAATTTATACATAGAGAACAAAACAACTGAGCAAAGAGAGGAGCAGGCAAATGAACTGGCTGCTGCTAGAGTTGATGTGAATGGAAGTCAATGCAGTAAAGAGCTGCAAAAGCCTGTTACAGAGTCATCTTTGGCTGCCATACCAACCAAGGAAATTCAGAATCCTGACAATGGAGGTAGCAATCTTGTAGACCTAGACAGAACACCACAGCAGAAACAAAGGAGGAAAAAGCACAGGCCCAAGGTAATTACAGAGGGTAAACCTAGAAAGATCAGCAAGCCAGTGACTCCAAAGCCCAGTGGTTCTCAAGAAAACCCAACTGGTAAGAGGAAATATGTACGAAAGAATAGACTAAACAAAGACACATCAATCTCCCCAGGAGAAGCAAATGGAGAGAATTCAACACGCAAGAGGAAGTACGTGCGAAGAAAGGGACTCGACAAAAACTCAATGATTCCCACAGAAGAAGAAATTGGAGAGGGGGCTACTCATCCAGAAACACTCAAGCATAACAAGAAATCATGCAGAAGGGTGTTAGATTTTGACATGGAAGGACAAGAAAAAGGTGAAAGCTATGCATGCAAGTCAGCCTGCAATTTAAATTCAAGTTCAGGGACAGAAAACCTTGGGAAAGGTGGAAGTCAATCAAAATCAACAATGCAGATTTGTGGTGGAATTGAAGTGGCAGTGGAAAACACACAAACAGGCATTGCCTATGAACTGAAAGATTACATATCTTTGCCTGAAGATCAAGCACCAGGCACACCACTTCTGACCAAGAATAATCCCCCACGTAGAAGACGACATACCCATTCCCAGAAGCTAAATAATATGAAAGGAAAAGATCAAGCCACTGCTTATGATGGACTGAGAAAAAATGGACAAACAGTATTACAGTCCGATGATCAGTTGCCAGCAAGAAGCCCAAATAACTCCAACTGCAGCAGTAGCTCAGTATTGGAGAGAGGACAAGCAAGTGAATTGAAGACAAACAATTCCAGTGCTACTCAACAAGCAGACAGCAGTACTGTGATATCATATGGGAGTCACTATAACAATTTATGCATATACCAGATGATTCCAGGAATGCAATTTTCAAATATTCACAGGAGAAAGAGAACTGAGAAGGGACAAAATTCTGCCACTTCTAGCACATCATCGTCCATCACGGCTGCAAAAAGTCTTGTGGCAGCAGAAGCATGTCCAGTAGATAATATTCAAGTAAATCCCCATCAATTTACTTCTAGTGGAGTTCCAGCAAAAATTCAAGAGGCAGGAAGAAAATTTTCTATGGAAGTATCACCAACTTTTAATTGCATCATGGCTTTAAGTCAGACAGATGGTCTAAAGAAAAAGAGAACCAGAGGAGCCACAAGGGTTCGAGACTTGGCTTCGCTCAATGGAATTGCACAATGTAAAAGGCACCCAGAATGCTGCAGCAGTCAATCACCTGTGGATTATGACATGCAGGAAGTTGGGAACTCAGACAGACCTCATACAAGCATAGAAGTCCTTGTCACAGAGATGCAAGCAAAATTGGCAAAAAAGAAGCGAACAAAGAAGAGAAACTGCCTTGTAAATTCAGCATGCTCCAGTACTAGTGAAGCACAAATGCACAATAAACTTATCACATCCAACCAAAACCAATTTTCTGCCAAATTATTAGGTATTTCCAGAAAGTACTAACTTCATCTGGCCAAGCACTCTTTAAATCTTTGAGTAATCTACCAAATCTGCCAAACAGATCCTCTTAACTCATATAATCAACTTGATGCAGGTGCCCCTCCAGAGGTAATATGGAAAAAGATGTTTTCTATTGATGCACTTGTTGAACAATTCAACCATTTAGACATCAACAGGCAAGGTCTCCTTATTGCATATCAAGAGCAGACTGCAGTTGTCCCCTATAATATGAGATACGAAGAGCACAATGCACTTGTTCTTTATAGAGACGGAACCATTGTACCATTTGGTCCTATCAAGAAACGACGCCCACGGCCTAAGGTTGACCTGGATGAAGAAACAAATAGAGTATGGAAGCTTCTCTTGGAAAATATCAATAGTGAGGGTATTGATGGAACTGACGAAGAGAAGGCAAAATGGTGGGAGGAAGAAAGGAGAGTATTCCGTGGACGTGCAGACTCATTTATAGCACGCATGCACCTTGTACAAGGTATTGTATAATTTTCACAGATTTTCCTTAATAACACTCTAGATGAATTGTTTTACAAGCATTTGCTCAAGAATCTTTAATTACATATATTATTTTATTGAATAATTGTATTTATCATACTGTGATATGAAGTTTTATTAAAGACTATTGCACTAAAAGGCACTATTAACATGTCCATCCCACCTATCAATGCCTATGCAAATGGGGAGAGAAAAATTCTACTTTATACAGACAGGTGATCAGAAAATGGGAACCAAGGGAGAAAAGAAGGAAATTTCTCTATAAAAACATAAATTGCATAAACATATTTCGAAATGAAATCTTCCATGACATCTAACTCCATTAGTTAAGGTAACTTGTTACGTGTTCATAAAGTAGAACGCATAGTCTTTTTTTTTTTTTTTTGAAGTATTCTCATTATTTCCTTCACAAGAGTACAATATCATTTCTGCAGGGGATAGACGTTTCTCTCCATGGAAAGGATCAGTCGTGGACTCAGTAATTGGAGTCTTTCTTACTCAGAATGTCTCTGACCATCTTTCTAGGTGAGCTAAAGATCCTAAGAACATTTAATTACACAAACAGTAGACAGGAAATATTTTAATGTCTCTTCAACTTTTGGCAGTTCTGCATTTATGTCTCTTGCTGCTCATTTTCCTCTCAAATCAAAGAGCAACAAAGAGTCCTATCATCAAGAGGAGACAAGCTTACTCAATGGAGCAGAATTCTATATCTTGCAGCCAGAAGACACTATAAAATGGGACACAAAGACATCAACGCAACCAGTTGGTGACCAAAGTTCAATGACTGTTAACGGCTCTGGGCACTCTGCAGAAAAAGAGGTTGTCAACAGTAAGGAATTTTCTGGTAGTACCGCTACTGTAAGCTCAACAAATGAATCAAAGTGCAAGCTGTTAAATTCTTCTGGAAGTGGTTTAAATACATATTGTGACTCCACTTTAAACAGATCAAACATGGAAATTGTTGGGAGTGGAACTGAATGCTTCAAAGGAGATGATGAGACAAATGATGTCCTCTCATCTCAAAATTCTGTGGTTTCATCTGAAAACTCTGTGGATCTTTCATTGGTTCAAACTACTGAAAGAACAGGATCATGCTCAGAGAGCAACTCAGAAGGGGTTGATCAGACTAAGCAGCCTATTCTAGACATCTTGAATAGCTCTACTTCTTTTGTACAGCTTTTACAGATGGTTGACTCTGCCAGGCTGCATGAAGTTTATGGTCATCAAAATATGTCAACTAGTGAGAACTCAAAGGTCGAAAGAAGCCAATTCCATAATGACCAAAGAGAAAACTGGGATAATTCAGGTCCTAAAAGCTTCACTGGAGAAGCCATCCCATCTGCTAATTATCATCCACATCTTACTCTAAACTCAGAAGTAAGAGAAATTGAACACCTTAAGATGTTCAAAGAAGAAACAAGATCCTCCGAGGCTTCTAAGACCAAAGATGAAAACGTCATGAAAGGACAAAGTCCCTCAACAGAAGAATCTGCATGTCAAACAGTGGATCAAAATGACTCCACTATGTGTGTGCAGGTGGCCCTACAATCATCCAGTGGAAATAATCAATCAAGCAACAACATTCAACAAGATGAGATGACAGATCCCCACTGTCAAATGGGGCTGCTTCAGGATCCTCGAAATCTTGTTGAATCACCTACACAAAACAAAGAAATGTTGGGCCATCTAAATGTGTCAAAACATTCTGAAGAAATCCTAGATATTACAGAAAGCACTTCCGCATTTGATAATCAAAGGAGCCCACAACAGAAAATGCAAGAGTCAAACTTGTACACACGCGACTCTTCAGCTGATAAGGAGCTCAATGGGATGAATGCCGGCACTTTAAAATCAAAAGGCAGAAAGGCCAAGAAAGACAAAAAAGATGATTTTGAGTGGGATAGTTTAAGAAAACAGGCAGAAGCCAATGGGAGAAAAAGAGAAAGAACAGAGAAGACAATGGACTCACTAGACTGGGAAGCAGTGAGAAGTGCAGATGTTAATGAGATTGCTAAGACAATTAAGGAACGAGGGATGAATAACATGCTCGCTGAGCGAATAAAGGTAGATGTATATCATTGTAGGATGAAGTTCACTGAATTTTCCACTAAGCTTACTGCATAACAACTAATTGTAAATGGGTTGCACACAGGATTTCCTTAACCGACTGGTTAGAGATCATGGAAGCATTGACCTGGAGTGGTTGAGGGATGTTCCACCAGACAAAGCAAAGTAAGCAAAGGACACCATTTTCAGCATGTATCATATTAGTATGCAAATCTAAGATAAAGAAATTACTTAACCTTTTATATTCCTAATAAAAAAAAAGGCAGTGCAGCTTAAACATTATTCCTTGCTGTAGAGAGTACCTGCTAAGTATAAGAGGACTGGGGCTTAAAAGTGTGGAGTGTGTGCGGCTTCTGACACTTCACCATCTCGCTTTTCCAGTAAGTTAATTAATTGGATAAATAACCATTGCAGACAAAGCAGAACTCAACTTCCATATTTTCATGACAGGTTGACACAAACGTTGGACGAATAGCCGTAAGATTGGGATGGGTCCCCCTTCAGCCACTGCCAGAGTCCCTTCAGTTGCATCTCCTAGAGCTGTGAGCGTTATGAATTATCAAGCAACAGATACAGATACAAACAATATATTTAAGAAGAAAGCTGCTAATTATGTTCTGCCTACTTAGGTACCCCATCCTGGAATCCATTCAAAAATATCTATGGCCCCGACTATGCAAGCTCAATCAAAGAACATTGTAAAGATCCACTTCACTTTAATACCCAGACTCAAGCAGATGCATTTATTCCAAAAAGCAAAACAAATTTCTTATATGTTTGCTAATTCATTGAACTATCTATTGAACAGGTATGAGCTACATTATCAGATGATCACATTTGGAAAGGTGAGCTGTGTACATATTTAAAGTGAGACACTTACTTCCTTTGCTGACTAACAAGAAGCTAAGACTGACAGGGGAACATTCTCTGAGGTTTATGCAGGTTTTCTGTACAAAAAGCAAACCAAACTGTAATGCATGTCCAATGAGGGGAGAATGCAGACATTTTGCCAGTGCATTTGCAAGGTTTGCTTATGAAATATTCAATTTTTAACTTTTCAAATGTACTGCAAGTGAAACAAGACCAATTTGTACACGTCCACAACCATTTACAAGCATTTGTACACTCATCCTAAAGTTCAGGTGAAACATCAATCCCTAGAAAAGCAAACAATCACCTGAATCTACAAGTAGATCAAGATATCAAGTCACCATACAGAGATAAGAATTTGACAGAAACAGCAGATATGGTAGCAGCATTTCCATCAATAGGACAATTGTCAACACATTTATTTCATTAAGCATGTTCGGCAGATAATAGAGAATAGCAGTGATCATTTAGGGATATCCCAAAATCATTTCATGAGACATGTACAAAGATGACAAGTTGATAAATTGACTTACTAATAAACCATATTAATGCAGTGCAAGGCTTGCCCTGCCAGGGCCAGAGGAGAAAAGCATTGTCAGTGCAACTGAAAACAGAACATCTGATCAAAACCATGCTGTGATCATTGATCAACTGGCCCTTCCCCTACCCCAGCCAACTGAACAATCGGACAGGAACTTGCAGTTACAAGCAAAATCTGGAGTCAATAACTGTGACCCTATCATTGAAGAGCCAGCAAGCCCAGAACCTGAGTGCAAACAAGTAGCAGAGATTGACATTGAGGAAATGTTCTGTGAAGATCCTGATGAAATTCCTACAATCAAGCTTAACATGGAAGAGTTCACCCAGAATTTGCAGAATTATATGCAAAATAACATGGAACTTCAAGAAGCGGATATGTCAAAGGCTTTAGTTGCTTTAACAGCAGATGCTGCATCTATTCCCACACCCAAACTTAAGAATGTCAGTCGGCTAAGAACAGAGCACCAAGTGTAAGTACGCACTTTCCAAATCTCTGAGGTCTTGAAAATAGAGAAACCACACTTAACTATTTCGTGAAAGAGTTTGTTATTACTAGTTCTAGATCAATGTAAGATCAAGCCTAAACTATAATTTAAAAAAAAATCAAGTTTTAGCTCTTTTAAACTATTGTTCAAAAATCCAAAACGTTTAAAATGGCCATTTATGCATACATACCACAGTACTTATAGGAAGCAATCAATGAATAGTGCAAAGAAGCATACTAAAGAAAGATAAACAACATTTATAAATAAAGCAGGTCTGCCAGATAATGGCACAAAGTCCAGTGTAAATGGTACAAGAAATCTTTACATTTCATACTAATTGCCTCATTTTTTTGTCCCCTACTCCTTTAATCCATCCTACAGCTACGAACTTCCAGATTCACACCCTCTTCTAAAAGAGGTTAGTTGTTTTTACCTTTATTCAAATAAGAATATTTTTCATATTTCTGTAACTCAGTTTTTCTTATAGTAGTTGTCTATGGTAAATTTACAGTTGGATAAACGAGAACCTGATGACCCATGCAAGTACCTTCTTGCCATATGGACACCAGGTATGGACATCATTTACTAACATGTTATGCTAAATTCCTTTTAGGCCTCTTGAGACAACATGATAACATTCTGCAATTTTTAATAATATGAGCAAGGAGCTTATAAATGTTTTACTTGAGTTCCTGATTGATTTCCCTAAATGCATGAATGCTTACACAAGGTGAAACTGCAAACTCCATTCAACCACCTCAAAGAAGGTGCAATTCCCAAGAGCATGGAAAATTGTGTGATGAGATGACATGTTTCTCTTGCAACAGTATCCGAGAAGCAGAATCCCAGATCGTTCGGGGAACACTTTTAGTAAGAAAATGGATTTGATATATACTAGAAAGAAACATAACTATTGTATGAAATAATATAACTTCATAATATCCTATGCTTGCTAACTAATATAACAAAACATTATTTATCATAAACAGATACCCTGTCGAACAGCAATGAGAGGGAGCTTTCCCCTAAATGGCACATACTTCCAAGTTAATGAGGTAAGTTCAGCATACAGGTTCAACCAGTTCCTTTCATACTTTGTAGTCATTTTGATCTTTATCAGGCAAGTAATGAAGATGAAATTTAATATTTTTATGCAGGTATTTGCTGACCATGATTCTAGTCTAAACCCAATTGACGTACCAAGGGAATGGTTATGGAACCTGCCAAGGAGAATGGTCTACTTTGGGACCTCCATACCTTCAATATTTAAAGGTTAGAACATTTCAGTAGAAGATGGTTCTGATAAATGGAGCAAGATCGAACACTGATTCTGTTTGTGTTTTTGGTCTATTAGGCTTAACAACAGAAGGAATTCAACATTGCTTCTGGAGAGGTGAGAATTGTCGACCATTTGAACTTTTGTCATGCTGTTTTTATTGATTTGATAAGTTACCCATAAGTATCCATGTTCTTATTTTTACATGCACATGAAACACCAAAACCTTGCATTCTTGAGAAACATATCATAGTTCATCTTCCCCTCAAAAGCTTTGAATTCCTAACTCCAGGGACATCAAGGACACAATAATGGCCTTGAGAATTGGGTGAACAGCACATCCACTATTAACATTTACCCATGGAAAAAAAAGTTATATCATAGGATTACTAGCTTTTTATTTCATCGCAAAGATATCATTGTGATTATAGCAGCACTTTCCTCACTTGGCTTGAGAGACCTTGCCAAGTGCATGCATTTTAACTTTCTAAGTTGACTTCAATTTTCCAAGAAAAATATCTCAAATTTTAAGGAATTAAACCCAATTGTCAAGGACCTCCGCGCAAAAAATAATATTAAAAGTAGATAATTTCCTTGTCATGGATTTTAATGATGTCATATTATTGGAAAAAAAGAACAAAGCACTTTTGAATCAGTCACAGCCTCCACTTACTAAAACCTAGATCTAGAAACTGTCACGCGGATGCAAACATAAGAGGTACCCAATTTCTCAGCCACAGCGATATTTGCATAGTTGGCTTATCGCACTTCATGCTCTTGCCTGTTGTCCATTTAAACATCTCAAAAAAAAAAAAAAAAAAACACTGGGACTAATAAGAATCATGCAAATATAGTCCTATTCCAATTTCTGGACCAAAATGGAAATCAAACTGGCTCGAATAACCCCATTCCAATTTCTGGACAAAAATGGAGATTAAACTGGCTCCAAATTCTAATGAAAGATAGAAATTCACATCAAACCAATCAACCTTGCCAATATTGCATCAACCACAAGCTACCCCTTTCAGGAACATTGTAGCCTTTATCCTCCTACGATAAGAATTTATGCCCTTTACATATTTGATATTTTCCATGATCTACCAACTCATAACTTAGTTTAACATTAACAATGACAAGTAGGTAACTTAAAATCATTTATGCTATCACTAATGCACTAACTTGCTCATCCACTTCCATCTTAGACCCTTAATCAGCATTTTAAGTGGTGGAGAACTATTGGATTAGCATGCTCTCAGACATCATAAATTCCAAACTTTTGACTGACCAAAACTGCACGCATTACCTATACAATCTCAAACATAGGCTTCAACAATAGAACACCTGCCCTATTCTATTCATGTTAATTTTGAATCTTTGACCACCAGAAGCAAAAATGGAAAATTCTGTCAAAAAGGAGGTATATATTGGAAACTTTGGTTTTTTTTTTTTTTTTTTTTTTTGTAGCTCCACCTAGTCCTTCCAATACCTCAACAAAGAGCAAATCTTCAGTCAATGATAGAATTTAAGTCGCCTAAACAATTCTCTAGTTTCTCACTACTTTTTGATGATAATTTGCAGGATATGTTTGTGTGAGGGGATTTGACCAGAAATCACGAGCACCACGTCCTCTAATGGCCAGATTGCATTTCCCAGCCAGCAAGTTGACGAGAGGAAAAGGTAGGGGTGCTGGAGAAGATGAGTAAATGATAGCACAGTCAACAGGATCCAAACAAGTCAACATTGACCAAATAACCATGTATGAAGAACAAAAATCAGCGGAATTATCTTTCACGATACTGACTTGGTTTGTAAGGAAATGTGAAAATATTTGTATAACCCTTTATGAAAAAGGGCGTGTAGGGCTGTATACTGTTTAACAAGGTTGTAATTGTTTAGTTTCATGCTCAAATTTGAGCAATTTTTCAGAAATCAACTCCAACAAAATGGGTCAAATGCTAAATAGATAAAAGCTTTTTCCTAGAATGAGCAAGCCCGCAACAAATTGAAGCATACGTTCTTAACATACTAGATGGCCCAGACCATTTTCAAGCATCTAAGTATGCATGCATACAAAATTGTTGTAAAGCTTAACAAGTATGAAACGTTTAAAAGAAAATTGACTGGAGCTTACTGGACAGGTCACAATGCCAAAGTGGCGCAGAATTTGATGTGGCAAAGGGAGGTATGAAGTATAACCTCATCGAGCAAAATGAAACTTCTTATTATGAGAAATTCATCCCTAAAATGACACAGTTGAGAAGGATCTGCAACAAGTTAAGCAACCTGGACGCCAAATAGAAGTCAGGAAGAGAACATTAGCCCTGTTGGTTCACGTATTTGTACTTCACATGGCAATCAAAAACAGACATTACATTAGCATAAATCCATAATCTCAATTCATATCTCATTAAACGCATTCCAGAATTTCAACACTACCATTTACCTTACAATCAAGCATTAATAAAACATCGATTCAAAATCCAAGAAATTCTGCGTTCTAAATCAAACAAAGAATTCTATAGGAATCCAAATAGCTAAGTATTATCTATCTAAATATTGAGTTTCACGTTCATAAAATTTTTGGTGCAATCGTGGATACAAGATACTGAATCCTGCAGCAAATAACTCGACAGTTAAAAAGTAAATTGTTTCTCCAAATATAAGTTTACCTAAATAGACCAAAAAAATCAGTGGCTAACAGGGACTTAAGTGCAAATTCCAAACAACGGCAATTTAATAAATTTCCTCAAAAGAAAGATTTAACGAATCAACACTTTAAACTCCTCTCCCCTCATAATTGAGAATTGGCAAATCTTCTACTAACCGAAAGTCGAAACAATTTACGAAATGCGCACAAAATTCTGCTCATAATTATTAAATGTCTCTGAAATTAGCTAAAATGGAAACATTAGCCAACGCAACAAAATAAATTAAACAAAAGGACAAAAAGCCGAGCCACATAACAGAAAAATAAAACATCAAAAGTTAAGCTCGTTTCACATTTTTCAAATCGAACCAGCACATCAACGCGCACAGAAAAATATCAGGAAAAAGCTCGAAACACTCGAAACTTTTAACAGAAAGACGAACATTTATTAGGAAAGTTTATGATCGAGAAACGAACCATTTCAAATTTGTAGAATGGCGAAAAGACAAGCTGAGGAAGGACTAGAAGTGAGAATTTAGATGGTTTAGAGTTTGAGAGAGATGTTAGAGAAAGAGACGTGTTCGAGAATTTGCCACTTTTGCCGCCTTGCCCCCGCCTTTTTTCTTCTTTCCCTCCTTATTTGATCTTAAGGCTTTTTCGTTTTTTCGGCCCCTTTGATGCTCGGCTATTAGCTGGTCTCTCGATTGGACCTAGCAGCCCGTATTTCCCCGGCTTATTGGTCCATGGTCCAAACACAAATCGTTTAGCAGGGATTTAATTAACTACGAATAAAATTTAATGGATATTAATTCGATTTAAAATTTTTGAAGCTTTTTAAAATTTTTCACTTGTTTATCAGTAACATCTATCTATACTATTATTAAAAGCTGTTCCGAGAAATTGAGAGACGATTGAGAACAATGGGTGTTGACGTTCATCTTAATTGAGGTTGATGAGAAGTTTCATGCTAATTTTAGATTTTTTTGGATTTATGATCTTTAGGACTTGAACCTTACACTGCTCTTGGGCTGTTTTTCATCTTTGAGTTTTCCTTCACTTTAAGCTGGTTGAACCTACAACATTACGCAGGCCTTTTTTCTAGTATGAGATAAAAATTTGTCTCTTAATCTATCTATAACTATATATTAAAGGAAGCCCAAAAGAGCTTCTGGTTTGATACTTAGCAAGTTTCTTAACTTAACACTTACTTTTTATAAATGTTGCCATGTTGAGTTTCCAAATTGTTCTCCTCTTTCATTTTCCTCCTCACTTTTCTTCTCTTTTCCCATTTAGATTTGTTCATCACTCTCTTTTTTTCTTTTCTTCATTCTCTTTTGTTTCTTCTTTGGCTACTTTTTTTTCATTTTTTCGTTCCTTTCTTTTTTCTTTTTGGTTTGCTCTCTTTAGTGTTATCCATTATTTGGGTGTTTTTTTTTTCTTTTTTCTATTATCTAATACATGCCCCTATATGGATTGATCCCACTTTGATGGTGGCTTTTGTCATGTTTCTTTGCAATGCACGACAACAGTTTATTCTTATTGTAATTGTTCTTAGTTTGGATATGATTTGATGTATGTTCTTATTGGATTTTTTTTTATTTCTATTTTCATTTAGATTTTATTTTTGATGCTTTAGCTTGTTTCATGTTATCAGAGAATTGATACTCACTACATAATGCTACTGGTGATTGTGAATTGTTTTTTAATATTTTGATTGATTACTGTAGTGTTCTTGTTACACATAAATGTTTGTTTTTATATTTCTTTTCTTTTAATTTCAATTGGGTATTATTTAATTTTTTTATTTTTTTATTTTTTATAGT
Source organism: Theobroma cacao (assembly GCF_053813885.1). Lineage (NCBI taxonomy): Eukaryota > Viridiplantae > Streptophyta > Magnoliopsida > Malvales > Malvaceae > Theobroma > Theobroma cacao. The sequence goes on from NC_142643.1 coordinate 4,780,721, forward strand.
TTAATTTATTTTGATAGAGATATAGTATTTTATATATAGTTTGTATTCTTTTTTTTATATATTTTTAATGTATATAATATTGACTTGTTAACTTGTAAAGTAGTGAGCTGGCACTACATATAAGAATAGGATCTGTACATATTTTTTAATAGTGTGAATAATACATAAAAAGACAATTCAACTCTTCCCTTCTAGATATTTCCTCCATTCTTCAGCTTATTTCTTTCTTCATCAAATTTCACATGGTATCAGAGCCTTGCTTGATCCATAGAGCTTTTTGATTTTTCTACTAGTATTTTTGTCATCCGTTTTCAAATCATCAAACTTTTCTTCACTAATTTCTCAATCTTCTTTTTATCTTCCTCTTAAGATCTTCATTTTCCAATTCTTCTCCTGTTCTTCCATTATTGGAACTACAAGCTTGAGAACTCTTTTTTCCCCTTCCGAAGACCTTCAGTCTCTTTATTTTCTTCATCATTTAGATCACCATGGGTCAATGGTGATCAATCCCAAACTTACCTTCACTATGTCTCCTGGAGTCGTCAATTTATGTTTGCCCTTTCCATTTGGAATAAGGCTAGGTTTGTGGATAGAACAATTAAAGAGCCTAAAAATACTTATGAAATTTATGTTTCTTGGCCACATTGCAACAATTTGATCGTTGCATGGCTGATCAAATTGATTTCTCTACCGATTGCTTGCACCATTTTTTTCATGCACTCAACACGCCAGATCTGGGAAACTCTTAAAAGAGCTTCTTTCAACCCGATGATGCTTGGATTTGTCATATTTAATTTACTTTGTCTGATCTTAATCAAGGTATGAGAGGTATTGATGCTTATTTTACTAAGCTAAATGTAATATGGGAAGAATTAAGAATTTTTAGACCTCTGCCTAGTTGTGACTGTGGTTCTTGTAACCAGAAGTGTTTTCAAAAATAAATCGATCAATATGAGAAAGATATGATGTTTAAATTTCTCAATGGTCTTAATGAATCCTTTGCTACTTTGAGGTCTAAGCTATTGTTAATGAAACTTTTCCCCACTTTAAATGAGGTTTATAACCTTGTTTTAAAGGAGGAAAGTCAACTATCTATATCTATTAATCAAGTGTTTCATGAAGCCTCTGCTATGACCACTATTACTGATGGAAGAAGGAAGGAAAAACCTAATGTCATTTGTAGTCATTATGGTAAATCTAGGCACACAAAGGAAAAATGTTATAAACCGGTAGATTTTTCCTTTGATTTTAAGTTTACAAAAGGAAAGGAAAATCCCAAAACTCCTAGAGTTACTTCTTGTGTTAAAACCTTTATGGTGAGTATAGAGAAAGATTAGGGTGAAGATATTACAAACTCTTTGTTTAACATTTCCCTTACCAAGATCAAATTCAGAGGCTCATTGTATTACTTATCGATCAGGGAACAAATTTGGTTGATAATCCACCCTCAAACACTAACTTTGGGACAGATTTTCCTCAACATACTCTTTTTATTGTGAACTCTACTATGGCAGGTATGATTCTAGTCTCAAACTTTTCCATCCATTCAACATTTACCTTTTGCTAAACCTATTGTAAATTTTAATCATCATACTTGGGGATTGTTGATTTTAGTGCAACAGATCATATAGCATGTTCTTTAATGTAATTCATATCATCTAGACCTGTTGAAAACATATATGTTGAAATGCCAAATGATACTAAAGCTATAGTGACTCATATAAGAACCGTTAAGATATCACCACTTATCATTTTGCATAATGTGTTGTGTGTGCTTGAATTTAAGTTCAATTTAAGTTTAATGAGTGGTTTTACAAAGTCCAAAACACATCATTTGACATTTACTAGTAACGGTTGTGTAATGCAGGACACAAGTACTTTGAGAATGACTGGTCTTGCTAAGGGACAAGCAAGCCTATATACATTTTAAATCAAGTTTCCTGCCATTCAAGTTGAAAGTTATGCCCTTGGAGATTCTGTTTTCAAATCACCTTCTCAGATGATTTCTAAATATGTATCCAAGAATTTAGTTCCTAACAGTTCAAATGTTTTTAATGTCAGTTGTAATAGAATTTCTAGAAATTTTGGTGTTTGGCATTTTCATTTAAAACATCATTCTTCAAACATATTATCTGTTATTCAACAGTTTTGTTTTGATGTAAGTACTTCTACTGACACAATTTGTGAAATTTGCCCACTTGTTAAACAAAAAAGACTTAAGTTTCCTTTTCAAGAAAAATGTATTATTTCTTGTTTTGAACTGGTCCACATGGACATTTGGGGTCAAGACTCTATTGTTTCAATCCAAGGTTATCAATACTTCTTTACCATTGTAGATGATTATAGCAGATTCACCAAGACTTTTCTTATGAAAAATAAATCTGAAGTTTCTCACATTGTACTAAGTTTTTATAACATGGTTGAAACACAATTTAATCATAAAATTAAACAAATAAGATATGATAATGGAACTGAGTTTAATCTCTTAGGATTCTTTTCTTCAAAGGGCATAAGTCATCATCTTTCATGTGTGGATACACCCCAACAAAATGGGGTTGTAAAGAGGAAACATCAACATTTGCCAAATGTTACAGGAGCTTTAATGTTTCAAGCTTCAAAGCCTATGCATTTGTTGTTCAATTTACTATAGTATCACAAAGATAATATAATTATGAGTAGAGTGTCGATCCCATAGGGAATTGTATTAATTCTTACTATTAATTACTAAAATTACACACCCTAATTTTATTCAAACATTAAAATTTGAAGCAAAATAAAATCAAACTTAAAAACTAAAACTAATCTAAATTTACTCAGTAAAATTACTTTTTTTAGATTTGATTGACTTTTAGACATAAGATTATGATATCTCTCAATACTTCATTTGACTATTGTCTCTCTCTTTTAACTTAGCTTAGTGGGTTACTAACTTAGAGTCTTAAATTATTTATAAGTCTCTGTCAAGTTTCTCATAAAAATATCTCTCCTAATTAATTTGCTATATATCTATACAAATTAAAATGAAGAAAGATTTATTAAGTTCATACTCTAATTTTTGCTACATATAGCTTATAGGTGTATGTCTACCCTATATGTAAATCAAACCACCTAATCAACTAAGTGTATTTAATCATACGTTATTTTATTCTAGATCTACCTAAATCTCCTTCGTTAAGGTTTAACCTAGGTTTCTAATTCAATCTAATTGGTGATCAAGCAATTAGAAGCATTAAGAACTGAATAAAATAAACAACTTAAATCTATCAAATATAAACAAAAGAGAGATAAATAAATCAGACTACGTATTAAGTTCAATCATAATGTTAAATACATAATTTAATTTCTCATCAAGTCACATATTATCATCAAATAAAGTTTAAACATTTAAATCAAACTAAAAAAAAAAGAATAACAAAAAGATGATAGAATCCAAGAATTATAATCTTGATCTTCTAAATCTTCTTGAATCCTTCAAATTCTTCTCAAGTTCAATAACTTTGTAGCTTGATTCTCAACTCTTAATTTGGTGTTTCATTCCTCTCTAAAAGTCCTATGAAAGGTTATTTTATAAGGCTTTGAAGTTAGGCCATGTTGGGTGAAGAAAGAATTCAATTCCAATTAGAATTACCTCATCAAACTACGTGGGCTGCGCCTACCTCCACCAAAGCTACGGCTTCAACCAATTAATTAGTAGAAATCGTACTTGCTTTACAACTACTGCAGTGCTTCAACTTCGATAAGATTTTTGACCAACTTTCAGGCCGAAATTGGTGAAATGGTAAATATAAAAGTTGTGACTTTTTCTCTTAACTTTTCAATGTCTAAGAATCATCATTTAGAGTTTTGTAGAGAGAGTCATGGTCAAAATACCGAAACATGTGCAATGGAAGTTTGTACCTCAACATTGCTTTCTTTCATCCATTAAAAGTCTTTCTTCATTAAACACCTACGAAAGCAAAACTAATTTAATAATAACCTATCTTAATTATATTAACATCAAATTAAGTATAAAATTAACTAAGATTTGATTGACTCACCTAAACTAATTGACTTAAAATAATTTAAATAAAACCTACTAATTTTTATACATTACACCAAGAACTAAGTTAAATTATTATCAAAATTAAGCCTAAATAACTTTATATCATAGAGTTATCAACATTTTTAGTTGCATCACATTTAATTAATAGAACACCTTCTCCAATTATTAAGAACAAAACCCCATATAAAATATTATTTAAAAAATTACCTTCATATAAGCATTCAAAAGTAATTGGTTCTTTGTGTTTTACATGTACTTTAAAAAGAATTAAAAAGAAGTTTGATACTAGAGCTAGGAAGTGTGTTTTCATTGGGTATCCTATTGGCGTTAAATGATATAAGCTGTATGATTTGAATATACATAAGATCTTCAACTATAGGGATGTTATGTTTTATGAACATGTATTTTCTTTTGCAAACAAGAACCTTCAATCTAAATTTGATTTTTTTGATAGAATGACTTTACCTTCTCATAATTCAATTGATATTTGTAACAATGTTTCATTCTTTTCTCCATATGATGATAATTCTGCACCTACATAGTCTTATAACTTATTTCTTGTTACTACCATTCACCCTACCTCTCTTATATCTCCTGCCAACAGTACTTCAAATGAAGATAATTCCATTTCCACAACTAATATCACGTCTGTCAATAGTCATTCACATGGAGATAATGTTGATAAAAATTTATCTAATTCCCCACAAAATATCAATCCTTCATTTGAACCTAGAAAAAGGACAAGAACTAGGCAAAAACCCAAATACCTTGACATATATCATTGTGATTTGCTTAGTTCATCAAATAATGTCTGTCTTTATCCTATTGCTAACCATGTTTCTTGTAAAAGGCTTTTTTCTTCTTTTAAGGCTTTTACAGCAACTCTTAACCAAGTTTTTGAACCATATAGCTATCAACAAGTTGTTTTATATGATCATTGGAAAAATGCCATGCAATATGAAATTAAGGAATTGGAAGAAAATAAGATTTGGTCTGAAGTTCCTCTACCTAATGATGCTCATACAGTGGGATGCAAATGGGCATATAAGGTTAAACTACATTCGGATGGGACTGTTGAAAGATACAAGGTAAGACTGGTTGCAAAGGGGTACAGCCAAGTGAAGGGTTTTGATTACATTGAAACCTTTAGCCTTGTAACCAAACAAACGACAATAAGGACATTCTTTGCCTTAGTAGCAGCCAAGACTTGGACACTTTGTCAATTGGACATAAACAATGCCTTATTGAATGGAAAATTAGCAGAAATAGTTTATGTGGATCTACCACAAGACTATGAAGTGAAAGGTAATCATCTAGCAAGCTGCAAACTGGTGTGTAAGTTGAACAAATCACCATATGGCTTGAAGCAAGCCTCAACATGGTGGAACTGTAAATTTATAGAATCTTTACTTTGTTTTGGCTTTTAACAATCAAAAGTGACTATTTTGTACTTACCAAAAATACTGATACTAGTGCTTTCATTGCCTTATTAGTTTATGTAGATGACATCATCATTGGCAACACATCAATGGAGGCCACAAAGACTGTTAAAGAATACCTAAAGACAAAATTCAAACTAAAAGATCTAGAAACACCAAGATATTTCTTAGGCTTGGAACTTTCAAGATCTTCTAAAGGTATTTTTCTTTGTCAATGCAAATATACATTGGATTTGATTCATGAGTGTGGGTTTCTTGTTGCCAAACCAATCACCCACCCTATGGACTATAATAGTAAGTTGACTAGAGATGAAGATGCAAAACTTCTACTAGATGCAACAATATACAAAAAACTAGTTGGAAGGCTTTTATACTTTACCTTTATTAGACCTGATATATCTTTTGCAGTGTAATGTCTTTCTAAATACATGGATAATCACACATCTGCAAGCTGTTTATAAAGTTCAAAGATATCTAAAATCAGCTCCAGGTCAAGGCATTTTACTATTAGCAAACTCTAATCTATAGCTTCAAGTCTACACAGATAGTGACTGGGTTGAATGTAAATACACTAAATATCCATATTTGGCTTTGGAATATGTCTTGGAGATTCTCGAATAAGCTGGAAGTCCAAAAAGCAGTCCATTATAGCTCGCAGCTTCACAGAAGCAGAATATTGTCCAATGGCTTTAACCTGTTGTGTGGTACTATGGCTTATTTATCTATTGCAAAATTTTGGCATTAGTCACAAAGATTCAATAGTTATGAACTGTGATAACCAATCAACCATGTTTATATGCAAAAATCTTACTCTTCATGAAAGGACTAAGCATGTTGAGATTAATTGTCATTTTATACGAAACAAAGTACAAGATGGAACTATCAATCCACAACACATTGTTACTAAGGAGAAAGTTGCAAATTTGTTCACAAAGGCACTACATCCATCTCAATTTCAATTTCTAAAGAGCAAGTTGAGCATAAAAGATATCCATGCACCACTTGAGAGGAGTTAATAGAGATATAGTATTTTATATATAATTTGTATTCTAATTTTTTTATATCTTTAATGTACAAAATATTGACTTGTTGACTTGTAAAGTAGTGACCTGAGACTACATATAAAAATAAGGTCTATACATATTTTTCAATAGTGTGAATAATACACAAAAAGATTATTTAGCTCTTCCCTTCCAAATATTTCCTCCATTCTTCAACTTCTTTCTTTCTTCATTGAATTTCACATATATTTTATTTTATTTATTTCCTTTCTTTATTTTACTAGCATAAACGAAACCAATAATAGGATTTCAGAAATGGGTATTTGATATTTTTTTTATTATTTTGTGTTTTTTTGGGCTTTTTATATTGTAGATCAATAGTACATTTAACTTGCTTCTCGAAACCTGGGATGACATATCTTACTCTATATAAAGCCATAATATATGTTTGTTCTATTTTATCTCTGACTTGATATGAAAATTGTTTACCGAGCTTGTTTTGAATCTTGCTCGTCTCTTTCATGTGGACATGAAGACCATTGTTTTTTATTGCATTAGATAGTGAAAAAAGGTTTTTTTTTTTCTAGGTTCATGCTGCATTTTATATCATCGCAATGAAAGTCTCTTTTTAAGATTTTGTCTATTCTCATCTCAATATCCTTCGACTACAAATTTGCTTTAAAATATTATGTTTACATGTAAACTTAGAGTCTTCACTCTTGCTTGGCTATATTTAAATGACCCATAATGTCATTCTCATTGCTTTAACATGGATTCTTTTATATAAAGGAATTTACTATAACCAATGAGAAAATGTTATAGAAATTATTGTAGCTACTCATGGAGTTCATTACCTACATCAACTAGGACTTATGCTTCAAGATGCTGGATTCTTTTTTCTTTCTGTGTGTAGCAACTTTGGGTTCTCATTTTTGGATTCTATAACCTTTTACTTAAAATTACAACAGGGTTTACTAATATTATGTTCTTTTCCTAATTTAGGAACTTGGTTAGAACAAAATTTATATCAGTAAGATTTGGTTCACCTTCATATTTGTTTCCTATCTTTTGGTAAGTTTGTTTGATTCTTTTTTCAAATTTCTATGCCCGTATGTGCATAATTAATGACTTAATGGAGATTTCACAAAGATGTTAATTTATTTATTTTGTTTTCCTTAAGAAATGTATGTCAACTATGTATTATGACGCAAATGCACATATAAAGATGTAAATAATTGTTTATTAGTTACTTTATGTAATACAATTTGTAAACTTTTAACTTGATATGACACTATATTATGGTGCATCTCCAGGATTTTTCTTTTTCAAACATTATTTCTTATATTATGGAACTAAACAAGTTACATTCAACTCATCAGTTTATGGATTATTGCTTTTGACTTCACTATTCTCATGCTTTCTGAAGTTTATGAGCCAGATAGTTAGTATGATGAAGCTATTGTAAAAGTTTAGGTGTTGTTTGGTTATGTAATATAATATTTGTTTGTTGTAATGGACTTTTTATCCTTTTGTTTTCTAGAAGAAAAAGTATACACTGTTCTTATATAGTGTAGGATTTTTGCTTATTTAGTTCTAAGTACCATTTTATGTTATTTTTTATGTTTTAAGGTATGTACACCTTTTCTTTAGAATGAAAAGAACTTATTTCTAATTTTGTCATTGTACTTGACTTAGATAAAATGTTTGCAAACATAATATGACTTTGGATTACAATGAAAGATTATACCATGGAAAGCCACGAAACAACTTCACTCAAAGTGTTAGACATTCTTGATATGGTTGTTTTCCTTGAGTAAGACTGATTCAAATTATTGGGGTTGAAAATCTTATTACAATTTTTTGGCGCTAGCCTTTTAAAGTGGTTTTATAATGAAATAGTTGAAAATAACAATAGATTCCCCTATGCCCCTGTGTGTGTGTGTGTTTTTTCTTGATTCTCCAAATTTAATTTTTGCTTTGTTTTTGCTGGTAACAAAAATTTATAATCGGCATAATTCTTGAGTACTTGGAATTTCTTATTATATTAATATTATTATTTTTTCCTTGGATATTGTTAATTGGGATAATTAGAGATTTCATATGAAAGTCTTGTGTATTCATGTTATATGAGTTTTTCTTCTTTTACTGATTAGTGATTTTGAATGTAAAAGTTTTATTGGGTCAGTTGAAATATTTATTTTATAAATTTCAAATCTAAAGTATCATGCAGTGTTTGTTGTTTGGTGTTGGTTGAATTTTTTTTGTTTGATTAGTATAGAATTAAAATGAACCCATTTAGGCTCTTAAGTGTTATTTATCATATTAATTTCATTTGAGAGTAGTTGAATAGTTTGATTGTTTAAATGACTTTTATTTTTTCATAAATTGATTTCAAAGAAAAGTACATATATGTATAAAAAATATTTTTATTTTTTCTTATAAAAAATATTAAAATATTCAAAAATAAAATTGTTTGGGTCAATGTAAAAAATAATTTTTCTTGATTCTTTTATTTATTAGTCCCATACAGTTTTTCAATGTTAAATATAACTAATACAAAGTGGTGTAGATCAATTGGTTAAAGATAGAGTTTTGAGGGAGATTGAGTTACTACATATCTTACCGTATACTTGGAGATTTTATTGAAGGTTTCATTCTATCGTGACGTTATTTTTATGTGTGTTTTTGTATGGAGGCATCACCACAAATATTACCAATATGACTACATTAACACCAATTATATATTTTGTAAAACAATATTTTGTAATGTCAATATATACCAACAATTAGATATGGTGATATAATTATTATGGGTAAAATATCTCGACCTCTCTAAGTTTTGATCGAAATTACATGGAAGTTCATTAGTTTTCGAAATGGACACTTTATCTTAAAATTTTTTTTTTTCGCTGGACACGTAAGTCTAACTGTTAGTCAATCATTAGTATTTTTGTCAACTTGTTGATGTGACAAAAGTAGAAAGATAATTTTACGCTTGATTAATTTTTGTAATTATAATTATATAATTTTATTATTTTTTTATTAATTAAAAACAAAAGCTCCTTATTGGGGAACACCAGGGGGAGCTCCAAATTGGGCTCCTTAAGGGAGCACTAAGGAGCTCGATTGAGGCTCCCAAGAGAGCACCTGGTGCTCCCCTCTTTTAGGGAGCACCCTTCTTTAGGAACACCCTCTTTTAGGAGCACCGATCGATGCTTCCCTTTCTTGGGGAGCAGAAGAACAATGATCAGTGCTCCCTATTTTTTTAAAAAATATAATAATAATTTTTTAAATTAATAAAAAAAGTTTTTTAGATTTTTTATTATTTCTGTTAATGGTGTTTGTAGTATTAGGGCAGAGTGTCCATTTCAAAAACTAATTGACCTCCGTGTAATTTCGATAAAAATTTAAAGGGGTTAGGGTATTTTGCCCAATTATTATTACATATTTATTCCACAAAGTATTTTCAACTTAATTGAAAAAAAAATTTGCCATCCTGAGTGCATCACATTTGCAGCACACTAATTGATAGAATTTAGACACTTGAAAATTATGTCTCCAATTGTTTTCCAATTGTCTCTTCATTTAGGGATAACAGAGTAATTATTTGACTTAATGTGGAGATTTGAAGGATGTGGGTTAGGTTTTATTATTTTTATTTTATTTTTTATAGCTTAGGGTAAAACAGTGTCATTGTGCCCTTAGTTAATTTTTTTAAAATAAATAAAGAAAAAGAACAAATGAGAAAAAGGAGAATATAAAAAACGTAAGGATCCATTTGGTAATTGAAATATTTTTGTTTATTTTTTAGATAAAGGAATTTTTTTAAGTACCTTAAGATGTGTTGGGAAAATTTATTAAATAGCTTCAATATTAAAATAATAAGATAATAAGACATGGTTAATAAAAAAAATGAAATTAAAGATTATTTATCAAAAATAAGATAAAATAATAAAATTAATTGGTATTATTATTTGAACGAATGTCGTGGGACACTAATACCTTATCCTGACTAACTATTCTCTCAAACTTTAACCCAATTTCATAGATTGAAACTTTATGTTTTTTAATGAATTTAAGGTAAATTTAAAATTTTATTAAAATAATAAATTTAATTAAGTAACTAATCAATCTTAAATTAATAAAAATGTAATTTCTCTACTCATCATAAAATTAAATTCTTAGATTTGCACGTTGTGATAACACAATTCTCGCTATCAATCGAATGTTTAAATTCAAATAATAAGGTAAATTGTTTGTTGATATCAAGATATATCATTGGTAAAATATATATGATCAAGTATCGTTGTGACAAAAGATAATATCGATTAAGCTAACATATAATTAACAATATTGCACAGTTTTATCATTCTCGTAAAATGGATATTTTTTCTAAGGGTAAAGTATTGACTTCAATAAGTTTTAACCATAATTTCACATGAGTTCATTAAGATCGAAAATAGATAATTTGTCCAAAAAAATATTTTTCGCTGGACATATAAATCCAACCATTAATGTTTTCATTAATTTAATGATGTGACAATATATCTTAAATAATTTTACCTTTCATTAATTTTAAAAATTACTACACTATATAAACTATAAGTTTTAAGTTTTTAAATTTTTTCTCTTCTATTCAAAAAAAAAATTCACCCTATCATATCTCTCTTTCTCGCCAACCGGTCACCCTACGACTAGATTTGATCGTGAAATGCCAGATATGATCGGATCTCCCTAATGAGAGTGCTATTTGGGCACACTCCCTTAGTACAGGGGGAACACAACCATATTGTGCTTCTGTTAGGGAAATCCAGCTAGTTCCAATATTCCACGACTAAATTCGATTGTGGGGTGGTCGACCAGCGTAAAAGAACATCGTCAGTCTGCTTGAGAGAAAAAAGAATGTTTGGAATGAATTGTTTATTTTGAATACTAATGGATCCACATGAAATTATGACTAAAATTTTAAAAAATCAATGTATTTTATTTTTTTTCTAAATATCAACACGAATAAGGGAAAAAGCTAGAGGAAATATCACCTCAATTTCTTAATCCAACTTGTCAAACTTTGGAGGTCATGTCACGAACCCTCATGTCTTATCCAACGATGAAATGGTGTTGGTGTGATTCCAAATTTGCCTACATATCCCTCAACCATCTAGTCTTCCTCCAACTTTATCTAACTAAAAAAGAAGACAAATTAGTGAATGCAATTGAAAAGTAAAGAAGTCTATGTCTAATTATGACTTGGGTTTACTTTGCATATCACCCTGCAATTTTAGGACCACAAAATCTGGTAGCCATCAACACATTTTCTCAAGTAATCTTTGTTAAACTCATTTTTCTCTTGATTTTATCATTCTATTGTTGTGAATTCAAGAAATAGTGATAAATTAACCTATGAGTGGAAGCATATATATTCTATTGAATAAATATAATCAATAATGGTTAAAGACTACATTTCCATGGTATTTATGATAACTCTCTAATATAGGGTTATTTGGGCTTAATTTTGATAATAATTTGGTTTAGTTCTTATAGTAATGCATAAAAATTAGTAGGTTTTATTTAATTATTTTAAATTAGGTGAGTCAATCTAATCTTAGTTAATTTTATGATTAATTTGGTGTTAATATGATTAAGATAGGTTGTTATTTATTTGTGCTTTTGTAGGTATTTGATGAAAGAAGAATTTTAGTGGAAGAAGAAGAGCTATTTCAAGGTGCAGACTTGCACTGCATGTGTTTCAGTATTTTGGTCATAACTTTTTCTACAGAGCTCCAAATGAAGTGATTCTTCAACCATTGGAAAGATAAGAGAAAAATCTACAACTTTTATGTTTACCAGTTCACCAAGTTCGGCATTAAAGGTAGTCAAAACTCTTATGAAAGTTGATATACAATAGTAGTCCTAGAGCAATTACAATTTCTGTTAATTAATTAGGCAAAGCTGTGACTCACATATTCTGGTGAGCAAATTCTAGTTAGAATTGACTTCTTTCTTCACCTAACTTGGCCTAACTTTAAAGCCTATAAAAATAACTTTTCGAAAGACTTAGAGAGAATAGAGCAAAAACACTAGATTGAAAGCTAAGAGTCAAGCCGGAAAGTCATTGAAGCTGAGAATATTTTAAAAAATTCAAGACAACTTGGAAGATCAAGATTATAATTCTTGAGTTTTATCTTTTTGATTATTCTTTTATTTTCTTAGTTTGTTTTATTGTTTAAACTTTATTCAATGATGATGTGTGACTTGATAGGGAACTAATTCGTTAATCTAAGATTATGATTGAACTCAATATGTAGTCTGATTTATTTATCTCTCTTTTGCTTATGTTTTATGGATTTAAGTCGATTATTTTATTTTGTTCTTAATGTATCTAATTGCCTGATCACCAATAAATTGAATTGGAAACTTAAGTTAAACCTTGATAAAGGAGATTTAGGTAGACTTTGAATAGAATAGCGTATGATCGAATGCACTTAGTTGATTAGGTAGTTTGATATGCATATAGGGTAGACATGCACTTATAAGCCATGCGTAGCTAGGATTAGAGCATGAACTTAATGAATTTTTCTTCAATTTAATTTGTATAGACATATAGTAAATTAATTGGGAGAGTTATTTTTATAAGAAACTCGACAGAGACTTGTAAATAATTTAGAACTCTAGGTTAGCAACTTAATCCATTAACTGAGTAGAGAGAGAGAGAGAAAATAATCAGATGAAGTATTGAAGGATATCATAATCTTAAGTTTGGTAGTTAATTGAGTTTTATAAAACAAATTTACTATTTAATTTTAGTTTTAGTTTATTAGTTTTAATTTTTCTTTTTTAATAATTTTAAATTTAATTATTTCGATAAGATTAAGGTTTTACAATTTTAGTAATTAGTAATTAGGAATTAATTCAATTCTCTGTGGGAACGATACTGTCAAACCCTACTTTGTAAAATAATTATAATGTCATTCACATGCTCGATAGAATGTTTGTATATTTAGGAAGTTCGAAAAATCGTTAAAAGACGATATTGCCCCTAATGGTACCATTGAGTCGATTAAGCCTCGAACTAGTTCAAATAGGAATTTTTAGGTAAAATTAAGAGTTTCACAGTTTAGGGATGACTCAAAATGGTAATTCGGAGTTCGAAAATCAATTCGGAGTCAAACCGAAATTTTCACTATCTAGGGACAAAATCGTAATTTTTTCACTTGAGAACAAAATTTGAGATTTTGAGAGAATTTAGATCACATTTGACAAATTGGAGAATGGTATGAGTATAAGGGATGAAAAATATGTCTATGGGTAATTTTTCAGTTTTTAGGGTAAAAATGTAATTTTTCACTTTACGGGGGTAAAAGTGTAATTTTTAAAAATTTACTCCACCAAAACTTTAGAAAAGTTTAGAAATTTCATGGAAGACATGGATAAGTGAAGAGAATTGAGTGGTAGAGAAAGAAAGTCAAAAAGATGGCTAGAAAAAAATAAAATAATAAAATATTCAAAAGGTAAATAAAATAATAATATTTTATTAAGCCTATTAAAAGGCTTGAAAATTTCAGAATTCTTCATTGGGAGGGTCAGCCAAAACCAGCAGGAGAGAGAAGGATATAAGAACAAACCCTAGAGTGAGAAAATTCAAAGAAAAAGTGTGATTTTTCAAGAAATCAAGTGTTTAAAGGTATGATTTTTCAAGCTTAGCTTAAGATTTATCATTTCCATGCATTTCTCCTTATTTTCCATGGTTAAATTATGTGTTTTGATGATGGATTCAAATATGATCATATGGGTTTAGAGAGAGAAAGTTGTTAGATTAATTTGATTTTGAACTATGTTAGTGTTTAATGTTAGTTTAGCATGTTTATAAGTAAAACAACAAGAAAAATATTCATTTTCTCCATGAATTTCTCTAGGCCGAATCTAGCCAATGGTGTGTGAGGATGAGGTTGACTTTATTTTAAGAGAATTAGATGGAAAAATGATGAATTATGAGGTTGGAAATTAAATGGGAATTTTTGGTGCAAAAAATTAAAATTTTTACCCACTAGGGGTAAAAGCGTAATTTGTGGTCTGAACTGATAAATTGGACCACATTCATAGTCATTGAGGTATTGTGGATATAATTGGATAATTGAAATTGAAATGGATGGAATTGGAGATTTTAGAAATTTACACCGTGTATAGGCGAGTTAGGTCGGACACTATGATTAAGCGATTGTCCAAACATTTCACACCCTATCTAGTGCATACGCATGGATAAAAGCCTGAAATAATATATATTGATTTGACACAAATTATTGAATTTTTTGTGTCATGTATTGTGGATAGGTGGTGAGCTATCTGATACGGGTAAAAGACTACACCCAAGGATCGAGAATAAGAGTATATCTACTCCTAGTACAGTGAGTAAACTTACTATCATCTTAATTATCTAGAGTAGATTTATTTAATTGTGTGATTTTATGAAAAAATGGTTTAATTGAAAAATTATTGTGTTTTATGGGAAAATGAGATTTTATAAAATAATTTTATAAAATTTTTGAAAATTTAATAATGATTTCAAAAATAGAGTAATTGGAGACCTATACTATGATTTTTTGTGTCATGTATTGTGGATAGGTGGTGAGCTATCTGATACGGGTAAAAGACTACACCCAAGGATCGAGAATAGGAGTATATCTACTCCTAGTACAGTGAGTAAACTTACTATCATCTTAATTATCTAGAGTAGATTTATTTAATTGTGTGATTTTATGAAAAAATAGTTTAATTGAAAAATTATTGTATTTTATGGGAAAATGAGATTTTATAAAATAATTTTATAAAATTTTTGAAAATTTAATAATGATTTCAAAAATAGAGTAATTGGAGACCTATACTATGATTGTGTTGTTTATCCATGATTTTACATTAAATGGCTTATGATAAATGTGGGTATGACTGGTTATTTTTATGATTTAAAGAATATGTGAACTGCTTTGATTTGCCTTGAATGTGTTAAGTGAGCCACGTCATACTATTGTGATTTTATTGTTTGGTGGATTATAAAGTGGGCATTGCAGTGACGGGGGTTCCGTGGGCCAGCCTAATTAGAGGGGCACGGTTCCCAATTATTGAGCTTACCTCGATTGGAAAGGCACGTAGGATAACTCCCGAGGTAGGATTTGAGTACACTTCATGCTGGCTACCACGTGAAACTGGGACTCAGCCAACGCCGAGGAATGGCTGTGTTGTCAGAGGTGAAATGTGTTTGTGTGTGTGACAATAAACAGCCTTGGCGGTTTTGGTAAGATACCTTCGCGGGGTATCCCCGAGAATGGATTTTTGGCAAGGGTCAGGTTTTTGAAAAGTACATAAGCCATGTTGAGTAATTGGATGAAATCCAATTATTTATATGGGTTGGGATGAATTATTTTAATTGTCTCCTATTACTCAACTTTAGATTATTTTGATGATATCTGTCTACTCACTGAAATTTTATAATCTCACCTCTTCTTCCTATACATTTTTCAAGCTCAGAATAGGCAGTAAACTATCAATTGTATCGAGAAGTAAATTTTGGAGTTGCATCCTAAAAAGCAAGGTTATAGACTTAAACCTTCTCAGTTATTTGGAGGTCCACGTGTCATTGTAATTTAAATTGCATACTCCAGTTTTTTATATTACAGTATGTATAAATTTATTTTGTTTTTATGTGCAGAAAATTAATTTTTGATGTTTCAAAAATATATATATATATATATTGTTTTACATTAAAATAGATTATTTTAATTAATATTTTTATTTTATTTTATTATTCAAAAAAAAAAGAAAGAGAGAGGAATGGAAAAACTGGTACAAAAGCCTTGCGAGGTCTCGAAAGGCATTCAAGGGAAGAATGTCTGTCAAGGCTTCACGACGGTTGTCACAGGCTCGATGGGAGTTCCGGGTCGTGACAATTTGTGTGGTATCAAAGCATGGTTTAAAGATCAAAGAATTTGGTTTTAAAGCTTTGGATTTTAAAGTTTTTAGTTTTAAAGTTGTTTTAAGAAATCCACACTGACGTTGCGTGTCCTCGAGTTAAGTTAAGTGAAATAGAATGCATGAGTCTGCATATAGAGACCTGTTTGTTTGCAGGGTGTATAAGAGATTAAGTGATTTTCGTTTGATTTCATATAGGTTTTGAAGTGTGTTGGATTGCACTTAACATGTCTATGGGGGACAGTGATTCTGATATTTTACAGAGTGTTTGTGAGGGACCAACAGATTTTACTACTGAAAGCCAATGGTGTCCTGAACTTAATAATCCAGAAAGAGTATAAAAATCTTTTAGTATGACAAAGGTAGATTAGTAATATAAGTATTGAAGATGAATAATTATCTTAATGGCAAGATCGATTATTTTAAATAAGAATTGAAGGTTGAAATAGGAAGCCATTAATGGTTCCAGCAATTATTAGATTTAATAATGATTAAACCTTGCAGTACTATGAATTGATCACCAGTTAACGGGGTTAAGTCAAGGATTATAAATTTGAGTATGAAGGGAATTAGAAGGTGATACCGTAAAATTTTAAGATGAGGAATATAATTGGTTACGACTATGAGAATAGTGGGATACTATCAATAATGAATCATTAGGCGTGTGATGAAGTTGTGATCTATTGAACCATATGGAAAGACTGTCTTAAGGTGGGACATAGGACATGAGGATTTTTGGAGATGCTTATAGAGGGAGATATAAATTGTAAAGTATGTTTTCCCCCACAAGTTTTAATTTATTTGAGAAATTATCATGGTAAAGATATGTGAATATTGGTAATGAAATATGCCATAAGGGATGACAATGGCATATCACATAGATAATATAGATATGTTGGGGTTAGTATCCCGATCATGCATCTGTGATAGAAAATTTACTTTGCTAATTGTGGTATAGACTCAAAAAGGAGCCAAGCCGTTGAGAATGACTAAGGTAGTAACTTCAAAAGTAAAAGATTTGTTTTAATTAAATAGATTCCAACGACTACATTGAAATAAATTACCTTGTGGAGTATTAAGATCAATAATGTATTGATCAAAGTCAAATCTTAAGAAATAAAGAGGATAAGAGATTAATGAGAAGGGACATCAATGTTAAATAACGAATTTGTGAATAGAGGATTATGACGGTGGCATAGAAAATGAGTACTATAAAGGATTACTATGAGGATTTATAATTCTTGTATTAACTCAGTTGAATGAAAAGTGATTAAATGAAGCAACTCTTGTGGTAAACAGCGGAATAGTGGAGTTGACGTAGAGTCTTGTTTATAGTTAGTGACTGCAGCACCGATTATAGACAAGAGGCTACGTAGACTCTTTATCTTGGGAAACCATTTAGTATAATCCTAAATGACATAAAGACTCATGATCGAGAGGATTATTACTGATCAAATTCTAAAGGGTAATAATAGATATAAGTGAAGTATTCAAGTTGAGTTAGAAATAAATACGATGAGAAACTCAAGATTCCCTATAAAGGAGATAACAGAAGAAGTTGAGCATCGAATAAAAGATAATACCCGCATTTTCTTTGAGTTGATAAGTGAAATTTTGAGGACAAAATTTTATTTTAAGGAGGGTAGTGTTGTGCCAAAACTTGTACTCGGTGATACCTTACGCTGGGCATCTAACCGAGTCCGCCAAGGTTGTTAAAATAACATATACATTTTAAACATGTTTTTATATTTAAAAAAATAGCCGTTCCTTGGTGTTGGCTGAGTTTCACCCTCACGTGGTGGTTCGGAGTGAAGTAAACTCTAAACTACCTTAGGAGATACCCTCAGCGTCTCTCATACTAACGTAAAATATGACGGGATTTACCGTACCCCTTTAATAGGCCGGTCCACGAAAACTCGCCCACTGCAGTAAGCTAATCAATTACCCCACCAAATTAATAAAAATTTCGACAGATGACATAGCTAATATGATATTACCTAGCCTGTCAAGGTAAAACAAAACAGTTCATATATTCCACACAAACACAAATTCAGCCATTCATGCGATCACATTGTCATAAGCCATCAATTCAAACCATATGTCAATTACGAATCCCGTTACATTTATTACAAAGCAGGGTCGGCATAACTAACAATAGTCAAAACATATATATAACACAAGTATATAGTCTCCACTTACTCAATTTCCAAAACCAGGATTCAATTTCAAACCAAATTATGAATCTCATTTTATTTAACCAACACTTCAGTTATAAAACATAATAGTTTACAATTTAAGTTCATTATTCTTTAAAATCATAAAAACGAGTATAAACTATTTTCGACAGTTAAGATGATAGTCTTATTACTCACAATAATGAGAGTACTCCTACTCTTGATCCTTGGGTACGATATCCTTACCCTTACCAGAAGGCTCACCACCTATACCTAATACATAACAAGTAATTCAATACATTTGTGCCAAACTGTTATAAAACTATTCCAGACTCTATATGAATGCATGAAATTGAATGAGAAATGTTCGAATAATCACTTAAAGATAATGTTCTACGTAGGTTCAATTGTTATTGGACTGAAATGGTATTCGACCTAACTCGCACTATACACTGTTTAATTAGCCAAAACATCCAATTCAACTCCAAATAGATTCATTGCACTTTTGGTACACCCAAAGTACCTCAATGAACTTGATTGTAACTTAAATGATCACATCCGAAACTCATTTCGATTCCGAAGTAACGTGCTAATCGGTGTCAACATAGTCCAATAAGTCCGTATAAATCATTAGAAATCAAATTCAAGTCCATTTACCATGATTTTCTTGTTGTCGTTCAAGTCATTTACTAAAAGCACTATACTTTTCGATAACCATTGTCGATATCTGACACCATAAATCATCAAATACGAGCTAAATAATATGAAATATAACAAAATTCATCATCAATATATCCCTTATTAAATTCAGCCAATGAGGGTTTAGTGAAGGACATGTGGTTTCCTTACTTGTTTTTCATACCGAATATTACAAAACAACTAAAAACACCTAGATAGCATGAAATCTAACAAAAACCATCATCAAAACCTCCCCCCCACCTTGATTTGGCCAACATGACTTCCTTCATGAAAGTTTGGGTTTCAATCATAGAAAATTAAAAAGAAAGCATGGGAGAGGTGAATCTTAAGCTAAAATCGCGAAATCTTACCTCAAATCGCTTCGTTTTTCGATAACCGATGAATTTCTCTTGAATTTTCTTCCTCAAGGGTTGTTTCTATTCTTTTCCCCCTTTTCTTTGGCTTGCATGGCAATGAAAGAAAAAATTGGAGAGTTTTATGTTGGTTTATAAAGAAAATTATAAAAGAATTAAAGCTTGACACGTGTCAATGTGTGAATGGTTCATGGTTAAAACTTAACTATTAAGCATTTTCTTACCACCACATATAATACCTTAATTATTCAAAGTATAAAAATGATAATAGGTGAAATTCATGGGCTTCACAAGTGTCACGGTGGTGTAAAATTTTAAAAATTCCAATTACATCCTCATGGATACGTGAAATGACCGGTTTACCCTTATGCTCAAAAAAATGTTAGAATTGGAATTTTTCACTTCTCAAATTCAAATTATGCTCCAAATAGTCAAACTTGATCAAAAATCTCGTCCAACATTCTAATTTTTGCCCTCGAGTGGTAAAATGACCATTTTGCCCCTACGTTATAAAAATTCCCGATTGGATTTCAAATTAATCCTCAAACTCTGAATCACTATTTTAAGACATTCTAAGATTCAATAACTCTCAAATACATCCTAAAGTCTCTATTTGGACTAGTTCAAGGTTTTAATCGACTTAATTGTGACATAAGATACGATACCGACTTTTAACGATTTTTCGAGGCATCCAAGTATACATACATGCTATCAAGTACATGAATGACATGGCAAGTATATAATAGAGCTGGGCTTGACATTATATCTTAAACTTCAAAAGGTAGTATCAGAGGTTTTATCTGAACCTTTAAAAAATAGAGAGATTATACCTTAACCTTGAAAGTGTAGTATTAGAAGTTCTTTCTAAGCTTTTAAAAGATAAAAGATTATACTTTTGCTTTCAAAAGGAATTTGTATTGGTTGTATTGAATAGTGGACTGAAATCCTTAACAAGTTCAGGGAAAGCACTTAAGCATTAAGGGGAAAGATCAAACTTCTATAAATCATGTTTATAATTCTCCTTTCCATTTATTTTTTTATTTTTATAGCATCTATTTTTAGTTAAATAGTTATTAAATTGTTATCATCTTTTTTTTAAAGAGCAAATTGTTATCATCTTAATATTTGATATATATTTTTTGGAAGTTAATTTTGTGAAAAATGTTTTTAGAAATTCAATTCACCATCCTCTCGGTTTACTCACCCTAATTGAGATAACTAGAACTTAAAGTCCTAAGTCATTAATTGGCAAAACCTCTATACTCCTAGAGAGGCAAATAATTTGATGGATAGTTTAGCAAAAGTGGGAGTGCACCAGAATCAAGACATGTTGACAGCGTTTGATTAGCAAATTTGATCTTCATTCATTCCATGATGCTTTATGATTTAAATTGTGGGTCTTATTATGGCTTTTGATGCATTTCTCCTATGTTTATGTGTGGAAAATAGTTATGAAGAATTGGAGAATTCTCGAATGTATCTTATCGAATAGAAATATGTTACATATATAATACAAATAAGAATAAAAGGTATTAATGTTAAATCTTAAGATTAGAATCCTTCCTAAAATGAGATAATTTGACTTTGTACATTAATGGTATAATACAAGGAAATATGGAAAATATAAGATTGCCCATAAATCATGGGATTTCCTCAATTACTCCCCCTCATGTAGGCGCGTGGAGTGAACAAATGCCCAACTTGCAAAGTAGTTCATGGAATCGATCATGATTGAGTGCTTTAGGGAAAATATCCGCCAACTAAAATTGAGAACAAATAGATTAGGGAATGATGGTGTGAGATTGAATGTGTTGTCCGATAAAGTGGTAATTGATCTTGGTGTGTTTGTTTTGTTCATGAAAAACGGGGTTAGCAGCGATATGGAAGATTGCTTGATTGTCACAGAAGAATGGAACTAGTTTAATAGAAGTGATGCCAAGATCATGAAAGAGACGAATGAGCCACATTATTCACCAGAAGTGGTAGCCATAGCACAATACTTGACTTCGGCAGAGGAGTAAGAGTAACACAATGTAACCAGTAGTGGATCGACGCGTGGTTGGACAACCGACCCAATCCACATCACAATGGGCTCGTAGAGATAATTGACCATCCAAAGAGAAGAAAAGGCCTTAACCAGAAAAGCCTTTTAGATAATGTAAAACTCAATAGACAATATTGAGAAGAGGTTTACGTAAATAATGCATAAATTGACTGAGTATATGGACTGCATATTTAATTTCAGTTCGTGTGATGGTCAAATAGAGAAATTGGCCCACTAAATGTCTATAGCGATCTAAGTAAGAACATAATGGGCCTACATCATCTTGAAGTTTATGCTTAAAATCCATTAGGAAGGAAAAAGGCTTTGTTATTGATTTTACATACACAAGTATATGTATCGAACAAGTAATGTAGACAGTAAGTCCAATTTATCGTTCTCACAAGGATTTGTTTCTATTGGTCCCAATAATATGTGCTAGAGGGGGGTGAATAGCACAATTTTGCTCTTTCAAAAATTATCTCTAAGTGTAGACAAATGCAAGATAAATGAAATAATAAATATAAAACAAAAACAGAGTAAACAAGACAGTAAATTTAGAGTGGTTCGGTCCAAGACCTACATCCACTGCCTTAATTATCCAATCAAGGATTTTCCAAACAATCCATTAAGAACCGGTGAAATTCACAAGCTTTCACCAAGCTTTACAATGGCTTTTACCAACCTCAGCTAAAACCTTTTACACTAGTTTTTCACCGGGCTAAACTAAAACCTAACACCTAACTTTTCAAGTCTAAGTTAGAACGTTAACACATTCAAGCAATCCTAGCTTGAAACAACCACTTAGAATGACTCCCTCACTCTAAGAATACAAGAAGAGAAGTAGAAAAAAGTACCTATGATCACAAGTTGATCTAAATGGTACAAGGTTGAGTACAAAATACAAATACAAAGGATGGGTGTTAAGTGCAGCAAGGTGCAGAGAAGATTTTCTGATTTTTCAGCTCTTAATGACTCAAATCTCTTCCAAAACTTCCAAAAACTAATTTCTAACCGTTGGAAGACCCTTTTATACATGAAGAAACAACTCTAATGGCAGTTTGGCAGTTTATGACCGTTGAAAACAGTTAAGAATAGGTTTTAGCAGTTAATCTGTCTTCTAATGCTCTAGTTCAAATTTCAGACAAAGAGCCCTTAGTCGACTAACTTTCTTCTTGGTCGACTAAGTTGGTTTTGTCTTCTGGTCGCAGATTCTGGCAAAGAGCATTTAGTCGACTAACTCATGTCTTGGTCGACTAAGTTGGTTTTGTCTTGAAGTCCAGATTTTGACAATAGCTTCTTAGTCGACTAACTCACATCTTGATCAACTAAGTTGTTTCTGTTTCTCAATATTTTTCAACTCGCCATTTCTCCAATTTAAATTTTAGTCAACTAAGATTTTTCATTATTCAACTAAAGACCTTCCTTATTGTTGATCAATCGTTTTTCTTTATTTTCATGATTTTTGATATACACATTTGAAAGGTTGATTTATTATTTCCATATGACCTTTTGTCCTGCACATTTAGGTAGAAATGTTAGACATAAACGAAATAGGAATGTTTTATTATCATCAAAAACTAATGGAGCCAACAGTTTCTAAAGTTTCACTAAGTACTAAAATAATATAACAAATTAATCTTATTTAAGCTAATTGATAATTGAAAAGTTAATCAAAGAAAAAATTAAAAATAAACAATAGCATATCCAGCAAAAACTAAATTTGTTGAGAAAAGTAGTAGATTAAAGACCTAAGATCATGAGTTCATTCAACATTTCATCTGATACCAGCTTTTCTTCTTATTTATCTTTCTTGGGTGATTTTACTAACCTAGAATCCAAAGTTATGAACAAGTCTCCATTGTTATGCTTGTGCAAATACCCAATTTAATCAGTTTACTATTTGTCTATAGGAATCAATTAAATTAATTTCATTAATCAAGTGTCCTAATTTGGCTATGTATGGCAATCCAGCACAACCTGAACCCCATGATAACTCTATTATATAGACTTATCTTGCCATATTTTGAGTGATAATATGGCTAAGTCTTTGAGTTTAGAAAAAGTTGTAAGTAGTTTTCTTTATTTTTCTTTAATTAGTTAACTCATGGTTGAGCTAGTTTATTTCAAGTTATTTTAGTTCTTTTGTATGGTAAAAATGCCTATTTTTATCTATGGTTGATTTAATTCCTATGTTTTCAAAATCCTTAAAAGAAAAGGGGTCAAGTGGCAAGGAATTGCACAAGTTGGCCAAGTGTAGACTTCACCAAACATGCAGTGGTATTTCGGACATAACTCAAGCTACAGAAGTCCAATCAATGTGATTCTTAAACCATTGGAAAGCTAAGAGGAAGAGCTATGACTTTCATTTTATTGCTTCACCCAGTTCTAATTTGAGCATGGTCCAAATTATGTTAGAAGTAGCTTGACTGCAGCCACTTTGCACTAGGCAGTTTCAAGGAAGAATAGCAGGAAACAACAAGCATAGCGTTGCAGCGCTATCCCCCCTCACCAAACAGTACTTACAATGCTGCAACACCAAGCTCTCAACACTGCAACGCTATCCAGAACCATTCCTACAAGGCAGTAGTGTCGTAACGTGCGGGTCCGGGAACCCAACCGCCAAACGCGGGTGAAAATTAAAGTGTTTAAGAGTCGCCACCAATCTCTTTTTATCTAGGTGTGATTGGTCACCTATTAGCCCAATTCTAATCGACGAAGTCTTAAATTAATTTTAGGTCCGTTGAAAGAACGAGAATTGATCCACATTTTTTAGAGATGGGTTCGGGAGTGCGGTTACGCACGGAGAAGGGTTAGCACCTCCGTGGCGCCCGTTCCACGAACGGTACCATTTAATCTTAAGTTTTCATATTATAGCCTACTTTTGATTTATTCTCTATTTATTAACTAAATTTTTATTAAACTGACTGCTTGAATCTTTTATTTGGTTTTACGCATGCATGTGATGTAAGCATAAAATGATGTCATGACTCGTTTATTTTAAATAATGGGGTCGGTAATCTTTTACTGGAAAATTATTCGAAGACCATCTCAACGCTTTGGTGAAGTCTTAAAATTCTCCTCACCTAGAGATATCCCCGGAAGAACTCGTCTCTACAAGCTCTTCAGGGAAATCCCATCATCGAAATTCCGGTGCCATTTGCAAGATAAATGTGGCATGCTATAACAGGATAAAATGCTGATGTCTGCATGCACGCGTTTATTGAATTAGGTGGTTCATAATTCACTCAACTATGTATTTAATAATTTATCATTTTGTTTATATGTTTATTATTATCTATTATTTTTTTTTCATGGATTATTTATTTATTTTTATATTTTTTTGCTTTCTACTTAATTCCATATCCTTTAATTAACTTTTTTTCCTTAATATTTTACTTGATTATATAGCTTATCAAATAATTAAATAATTTATTTTCTTTAACGATTAAATTAACTTTATTTAGTAATATTTATTTAAACTAATTAACTAATATAAGTTCAAATACAATATTATGTAAATCTATTATTTTTTAATATATATGTCATTTTTTTACAATAATTATTTGACTTAACGAGTATTAGAGTTTATAATTCGGATTTATCCCGACGCTTCAGTGAAAATCCGTCTGAACTTCACATTCAAAAAATCTCACTTAGAAGAGGCAACTCTTTACCTTTCTTAGGTGAAATTTTTCGAATAATCATTTTATTTTTTTATTATTTTATATTTGCATCATATATATATATATATTATATTATATTTACCAGTATCTAAATATATTTATAATATAAATATTTCTTTCTTTCTTTCTTTCTTTTTTTTTTATCTTATTCTTCTCATTCACTTATCATTTTTATTATTTTTTGATTGATTTTTTTTGTTTGATCTTCTAACACTAAATGGACACATGTGTATAAAGATCTTATTATTATAACCATTTCCATTTCTTTTTATTTTTATTTTTATTTTTTTAATTCAAATGTTAAATCTTTTTATTTAATATTCCTTCCCTAACACTAAATAATTCTTCTAAACATTTTATTTCATCTTATTTGAACTATCCACATATTTTAGCTAAAATATTTTCTAATATACTAAACTAGCCACTTCACAATATACTTAATCAAAACCAAATAAAAAATAAATAACCCAAAAAGAGAAAAAATGTCTTACCTTGTGTGGGCTCTTTTTTTTTTTTTCCAAGGTGTAGCAAAGCCTTTAGGTGGCCTAATAGATGGGCCTGGTAAGCTTTAATCCGTAACCAGCAAATTCCCACAAACCACCAGCTCCTTCTCCTGCACGCACCGTTTAGTGCTAATTCAAACACCCAAAGACAACACAAAACGACGTCGTTTTGGCCCTCAAGCCCTAGGTATTTAAACCTTATTTTCTCCTTCATCTTTCATTTTTGGCTCTCTTTTTCTCTCTCTAGCCGTCACTCTCTCTATCCTCTCCCTAACTTTTTCTTTTCTTCTTTTTCTTCTTTTTCATTTCTTTCTCTCTTCAACTTCCCCTTTGGCCAGCCGATCCCTCTCTTTCCCTCTCCTTCGGCTTTCTCTTCTGTATTTCTCTCTCGCCCGGTAGATCTCCTATCTTCTTTTCTCTCCTTCTTCCTTCTTCAACTTTCTGTCGGTAGGCCTCCCTTGTTGTAGGTCTCCCTTCCGATTCTCCCCTACTCGAAAAAAAACTTTTTTCTTTACCCTTAAACCCCCCTCTCACTCATTTTTCCAGATCTAACTTCTCCTTTTTTGTTTTTGTTTTGTGTTTGTTTTTTTTTTTGTTATTATGGCGAGGGTAGTCTGCTGGTAGTTTAGGATTTTTTGGATTTTTTATCTTGTTTTCTTGGTTGTCCTCTTTTTTTGGTTTTGCAGGTTTGATTTTTAACAGTTGGGTTGTCCAAAAATTTGGACAACCTGGCAATGGGGTTCTGACACCAAGGAGTTGGTAGCCAGAACCTCATCATTCAAGGTGGTTGGGGAAGGGATGGCTGGGCGTACGCCCAACCATTCCTTCTATCTTTTTTTTATTTAATTATTTTATTTTATATTTTATTTTATTATATTTTTATTTTTTGAGGTGTCTACAAGTAGCATCAACGCTGTAGCCCCAAGTTTGTAACGCTGTAGAGTGGTCCTCAGCAGCACAAACCCACTAGGTAGTATGCTTGGTGCTGCAGCGCCACACTCTCAGCACTACAGTGTTATCCAGTGAAGCAACACTACCTTTTGCAGTGAAGTCAACACTGCATCACCAGAGACTTAGCACTACAACGTTAACTTAAATGAAGAAGTCTGGACCTTCCGATCTTTCAAATCAGAGGGCCATGCAAAGTGCTATAAAAAAAGGCCTTTTTAGGGCAAAATGAGAGAGGATCTTGAAGGAGCAACTTTTCAAAAAAATAAAAAAAAAAAGTGAGGGATTTGGTCTACACAAAAGAGGAAAAGGGAGAAAAACAGTTAAGGATTTTCTTGGGAGTTGTATCATCCATATCAGCCTAACTTTCTCACACTAGTTTCATATCTCTCTCTCTATTCATTACTGTAGAAATGAATATTTTTCTGAACACATTGGGTTTTGTATTAAATATGTTGAACTAGAATTTTTGATATAGGATTATGGTGGATTTTAATATGTAGCTTGGATATTGTGTTGGTTTATTGCTTATTTTCTATGGAAATATTGTTGTTTACTCAAATTTGATTTGATTGCCCATTTATTTGCTTGATCACCATTTAAATGTGTTTAGGTATTTAGATGACACTTGAGAGAGTTAATCTAAATTAGACCTTGATTTGGGTAATGTGTGTTCAATACACTTAGAAAGGAATTTCAGTGTTTTGATGTGCAATTAGAGTAGACATACATTTAATTGCCACACATAGTCAATTTTTAGAACCTTGGCTTAAAGAACTTAATTTAGTTGTTTCCTGTAGACATATAGTGATTCAATTAGGTTAAGCAAGTGTGTATTATCTCAACGGAGAATTATACATACTTTAAGATTCTAGATTAACATCAACTTTCATTAAGATTAAGTAATTAAGCAAACACAATTTCAAGTGAAATATTAAAGGATACCATAATCCTAGACTATTAGACCATCACTTCCACCTCAATTTGTTATTTGCACCTCTTAGATTAGAGTCAGTTAATTGATTACTTTTTAATTATTGCTCAAAATTTAGTACTTGGATAAAATTAGGTTGTTTTAATTTTAGTAATTAGCAACAACAATTAGATCAATTCCTCGAGGGATCGACAACATCAACTTATCACTATATTACTTGTTGCGATCGTGTGCACTTGTACATAGTCTTTGCTTGTATTTTGCATTTAATTTAGAGCATATCTCTATCACACAAGCACCAGATATTTACACAACAAGTTTTTAAAGCTACTCCTTCCAGATCTCCCCTCTTAAATAATAGAAAAACTAGTATTCAGACTACATGTTGAAATCCACCATTATCTTAGATAAGCAAATTAGTTCATAATATCTAAATAAAAAACTATCCAAAGAAATTTAGCGATGAATTCAAAACAAGAAAATAAAAATAACACAAAAGGAAAGAAATAAACTAATATTGAAGCCTAATTGATTACAAATCTCTCAATTGCTCTTGAATTCTTGATTGATTCGTAGCTCCAATTTTCACAAAAAGCTATTGTCGTCTCCTCCTCTAAATGCTCTCACAAAGTCTCTTAAATATGTGCAAGGTGCCTTACTTTCCAATTTTTCGTCAAAAGTTTAATTTTGGAAATCAGGGTGGCGTACGACCATGGCTTTTTAGCACCGCGATGCCATGACAAGCTATGGTAAAGCTATGGCACTCCTTTTTTGGTGCTGCGATGCCATGCTCTCGGCCTTTAGTATGATGTACCCATCCAGCCTTGTGCCGGGGGCATAAGCTTCTAGCACTACGACAGCGATTCTTTTAGCATCGTGGTCTCAATCACCATGTTGCCTTGTGTGTAGTTTGTATCTGTCTATCATTATCAGACGTAATTTTCACCCTAATCTGGCCTGAACTGGGCAAAGTAGTAAACATGAAAGTTGTAGCCCATTATCTTAGCTTTCCAATGAATCAAAAATCATATCAATTGGATTTCTGTAACTCATGTTGTCTTTAAATTACTATAGCATGTACGAGTAACACCTTCACCATACTTATGCTATCTTAACTAAATTTCACCTTGCTCATCACATATCCTGCACAAAAACCATGAGAGAAATTGACATTAACTTTTCTTAAACTAAATTAAAAACAAAATAAAGTAAAATTAAACTAAAACAACTTAATTTAACTATTTAACATATAATCTAACCTACATTAGAAAAACACCTAAATTACTAAAATCCGAACCTAAAACTCAAAGGCCCACTTACTAAAGCCCTCAAAATGTGTTAAAAATAACTCTATATGACAAAGTTATCAAGCTTTTCTCCTAAAAGCCCACTCTCCTTGAGAACATCCAATGTGTATTTTCTTTGACAGATAACAATGCCAGAGGAGGATGTGCCACCTCAATGCTAAGAAAATATTTAAGCTACCCAAGATCTTTAATGTGGAATTTCTGGTCCAAATAATGCTTGAACCTACAAATTCACACAGCATCGTTACCAGTAATAATAACATCATCGACATAAATTAAAATGGCAAGAAAAGATGTGGCATCACTAAATATAAAAAAAGAATGATCAGCTTGCGATTGATGAAAACCAATGGCAAGTAAAGCTACTGTGAATTTGTGGTATCAATTTCTGAAGGCCTATCGTAATCCATAAAGTGACTTTTGTAATCAACAAACATACGTCTCCCCTTATATTTCAAAACCCTGTGGGATTTTCATGTAGACCTTCTTATCAAGGTCACCACGGAGGAACGCGTTGTGGACATCCAACTAATGAAGTTCCCAATTGCGAACTAAGGTCACAACAACAAGCATCAAACTATAACAAGTTTTATGACTGTCGTAAAAGTCTCATGAAAGTCAACCCCCTCAATTTATGTAAATCCCTTAACAACTAAACGAGCTTTGAATCTCTCAATGCTCCCATCTGGATTGTGCTTCACCTTGTAAACCCACTTGGAATCAATAGCACACTTGCTAGGAGGCAATGGAG
Organism: Theobroma cacao; assembly: GCF_053813885.1. NCBI lineage: Eukaryota > Viridiplantae > Streptophyta > Magnoliopsida > Malvales > Malvaceae > Theobroma > Theobroma cacao. Next base: position 4,810,559 of record NC_142643.1, read on the forward strand.
TAAGTATCCAAGTTTGATTGGCCTCAAGAGTGATAATTTCGTTGGCCATAGCGTCTCTCTAATATTGATGTTTCACTGCTTGGGTAAAGAATTGAGGCTCATCCACAAAAGAGATGGATGTTAAGAAAGTGTGATGAGCAGATGAAAATTTAGAATAAGAAATAGAATTGGAGAGAAGATGTATCGTCGAATGAACCGATGGATTAGGTGAGTGTGATGACGAGCTTGGAAGAGCAAGAGAAAAAGGTAATTGTACATCAAAACCATGGAGCTTATGAGAGATGGTGCAGTGTCGTTGAGGGCGATCAATAAAAGATTCAACATCTAGTAAAGTGGGTGGCCCTACAGAATTGGACTGCATGGGTGTGGGCAAGCCAACTGCTAAGGGTAGAGGGTCACATGGAATGGGTCATGAATCAAGTGAAAGCCCAAACGTCTCAAGAGGAACATGAGCAACTCGTGTGTCGTTAATGGGCCTAAGCACAACAAGTGGGCTCGTGTTAGTTTGAGCCCACACAGCTTAAGCTGAATTGGATGGGCTAAATTTGTTGAGTCATGAAGTGGCTACTCAAGAAGACTGAATGACATGTCATCTGATCCATATGGTTTGTTTTGGTTCAAAAAATTCAAAATGGAACTGTGGAGGTTGTTGTTATGTCAATAGCAAATGGAAAAGTTTCCACAAAAAATTGCACATCTTGAGACACAAATACTTTTGCGTGCAAGATCAAAAATCTTGTAACCTATGCCCAATTGAGATTGTGGTGCAAACTTGTTAAGAGGTTTATCATTAATGTGACCGTAGCAAAAGCAACCAAAATCACACAAATGATCATAATTTGGAAATTTTCCAAACAACATCTTATAGGGTGTTTTGTTACCTAAGATAATGAGTGTCATTCGGTTAATCAAATAAGTTGCCATAAGGACCCATTCTCCCTAAAACTTGATAGGAAAGTTGGCTTGAAACCGTACTGCATGAGCAACCTTCAATAAATGTCAATGTTTTTACTTAATAACCCTATTTTGTTGAGGTGTATTAGTGCAACTGGACTGCTATTCCATATCATGTTCCTTGTAATGGTCCAGAAGATCACGCTGTTTGAACTCAAGCCCCTTATCTATGTGAATAGTCTTGACTATGGAACTAAATTGTGTCTGCACCCATTTGAAAAATAAAGTAAATAATCACATGTCTCTGATTTAAACTTCACTAAGAAAACCCAAGTTGCTCTATTTTAGTCATCAATGGTAGTAAAAAAATAGTGAGCATGTGTCGTAGACGTAGTTTGATATGGTCCCCAGATATCACAGTGTATTAACTAAAAAACTTGCAATGCTTTATTGATATGAGAAGAAAAAGGTAGTCTAGTTTGTTTCACTTTGCAACAAGCATCATAAAAATGTCCTTTCCAATTATTAGCAATAAAAGATAACTTTGGAACAAGAGAAAGACGATTCATAGGTAGATGCCCCAACCGCTAATGCCATAGCACGGACTTCTTCGAACACTAACCTACCATTGCCTTGCCTTTTTCTCTGGTCTCCAAATAGTGTAAGTCGTCTCGCATTTTACCCACTCTAATCGGTGTCATCAATGGTAAGTCCTGTATTGCACAAACATTCGACCAAAAAATTAGTGCAAAATCCAAGTCTTTTGTCAATTTGCTTACTAACATCAAGTTAGAACAAAAATCAAGAACTCAAAGAACACTTTCTAGAATAAGCTTTTTTTGTAGATTAGTATAAGTCGTCTCACATTTTACCCATTCCAATCGGTGTCATCAATGGTAAGTCCTGTATTACACAAACATTTGACCAAAAAATTAGTGCACAATTTAAGTTCTTTGTCAATTTGCTTACTGACATCAAGTTAGAACAAGAATCAAAAACTCAAAGAACACTTTCTAGAATAAGCTTTTTTTATAGATTAATAATCCTTAATGCATGAACCCAGACTGAATCGCCATTAAAAATTTGTACCGCTGGATATTAAGACACATAATACGATCACATAATTGATTAATGTCACAATTTGTATGATTTATTGCTCTTGTATCAATGACCCAAGGTTGAACCTTTTTACTAGACATGTTATTCACCAAATTCACAGAGGGAGAAGTTGAATTTTCACCACTAATGAGGACCAATAGCAACTGGTGCTGCTTGGCCATGAGTCTTGGTATAGGTGATGATGTAGCCCACCATCAATGACCTTCGCGAACCTAGATTTTACTCTCGTGAGACTAGAGCTAAAGGTTGGTGTCTGCAAATTCGAAATCATGCTTCCTCAACCATGTAATGCCATTTTGCTATGAGCACAATTACCGAAGTTATGTACTTTTTTTGCTAACGCTCCGAATAGCCGATGAGTTTGTAACAGCTCTCACGATGGTGATTTTCCTTCCCCCAGTGATTGCATCTGCTCCAATCTAGCATCTGTTTGCCATCTGTTGTGCTGCCATTGTTGCGCTTACTAAATACAGCATCCCCACGTGCAAGTAGCGTTGTTGACTTTATTGGGGGCATGTATGATGTTGCCACATTCTTTTATTTTTCTTTTTGGGCTATGATGGCATAGGCCTGACCCAAGGTTAGCAATGGATTTATGCTCAACACTTGGGACTGAACGGTGTTAAATGATTCATCAAGGCCCATAAATAAGTCAAAAACTTTTTTTCCTACATCACCTGAACCTTTTCATAGCCCCACATGTACATCCATATGAGCATATTGGTACAGGATTCAATGCCTGCAATTCATTCCAAAGTACTTTCAATTTCTCATAAAAGGTTGATATGGGAACTTTCCCCTACTGTAGAAGAATGATTGATAATTTTGATTTGTAAACCCTAAGCGCGATTCCCTAAATAAACCACTACTTCAAATCCACTCACACTTCTCTGGCCATCTCTACATGTGTTGCTCCATTCTGTAACTCTCTGTCAAGTGCGTTTGTAAGCCAAGACAACACAATAGCATTGCATTAAACCCATGATTGAAAATATTAAGAATTGACATCCAAGTTTTTAATTTTGTCAGTTATAAATCCTGCTTTATCTTTGTAGCTAGTGCATTCATCATGCTCTTGTGCCATGTGAAATAATTGTTGCCTTTTTTCTTGAAAGGATTTGTGACGATTAATAACCTCGGATGATAAAAAACATACAAATAGTATGGGGATTTAAGATCGATTACGATATTTTACGATGTAGTCATAATTGTTACCAAATTCACATTAACCTGATTTACATCATCTCTTGACATACTTGCAAATTTGATTATTTGTGAAAAGTTAGGTTACTGAACCTGGCTTTGATACCATAAAAGATTAGAGAATTCTTTAGTGTATCTTATTGAATAGAAAAATGTTACACATATAATATAAAGAAAAATAAAAGGTATTAATGCTAAATCCAAAGATTAGGATCCTTCCTAAAATATGACAATTTGACTTTGTGTGTTAATGGTATAAAACAAGGAAATATAAAAAATATGAAATTTTTCGTAAGTCATGGGATTTCCTCCATTAACTTATTTTTATACAAGATTTAATTCTATGGTTGTTGGATCTATTTCATGGACATTTGAATGTTGGTATATGTGGATGGATAATGAATGTAAGGTTGTGTAGGTGCTCTGAGGAAATATGCTTGTGTAGGAAAGTCCTATGTCTGCTGATAAAGTCTTTTTACTTACATGTGATTATGATTGTATATGGAGTCTGTTGTACTAAAATCAAGTTGTTAGTTTTGGTCGTTACAAGTGTGGTGATTATTGATAGTAATTTTCTAGTTTGAAAGATATATTTTACTGTTAGTATACTTATATGCCTTTTAGTGTAGTAAGTTCAATGCAATAAATATTCAGAGGTGAGTGAATTAGTATTTTAAAAAATTTCATTGCAAGTTTAATGAAAAATATCCCTTTTTTGAAAAATAAATTTTCTTCTTGCGTCAAAAGCTAAGTAAGTGATTTTTCTTTAAAACAAATATCAACAATAAATCAAAAAGTATAAAAATAAATCAAGACATCCATATTTTTATAGAAGTTCGACTTTTTCAAATGCATACGTCCTCTCCCTTGGCTCACCAAGGAGTTTCAAATCCATTAAAGAATCTTGCTTTTTAACGGGATCAAGCGATAACCCTTACAATTGCTTTTTAAAGGGATCAAGCGATAACCCTAACACCGACTTTTTAACGAGATCAAGTGATAACTCACACTAACTTTTCAAGGTTAAGTTAACACTTTTACAAATGTGTGTGCAAATGAGTAATAGCAAAGATTCACCTCACAAAGGTTGGGTGCTAAAAGTTTAAGCTTTGGTGTATAAAGAGAAGAAATAATCTCACAAATATCAACTCAATGATTTACGAGTGAATGGGCTTGAATGGCTTTGATTGCTTGAGGGAAAATTAAAATGATGTTTAGAGAGAAATAAAGACTTTGAATTCTCTCTCTAGGATTTTCCAAGTGTTTCTATGTCTTCTTTTACTTCAAAATGAGTCAAAGATGTCCTTTTATACTTTCAAGGAGATTTAGAGGCGTTAGACACAAGTTGAAATTAAATTTGGTCGTTGCTGAGCTTGAAGATCAACTATAAGGCTCTTAAGATCAACTATGTTCAAAAATTTCAAATTAGGGCTTTCATAGTCGAGTATAAACTCTGTCTACTCGTTCCACTTTCAGAGAGTGTGTAACTTTGAAATTCTGGCCTTGAGGATCAACTAGAGCATCTTCAAATGTGAGATTTCTCATGCTTCCTGCCTGAGGATCGACTAGGGACCTTTAAGGATCAACTGAGGCTTCTTAAAATGTGAAATTTCTCATTTAATTTGCCTTAGGATCGACTGGTACTTTTATAGGATCAACCGTGATTATGTTTTCTCATGTTTTCTTGTCCATTCTACCAAAGGATCGACTATAGCTCTTCCAAGATTGATTGGAACTTGATTCTTCATGATTTCTTATCCATTCTGTCTTTGGATAGATTGGCCTTACTCTAAAATAGAGTGTAGCCTTGTTTCTTCAAGATTCTATCATTTTGGCACTCAACTTCAGCTATATCTTCCTTGTGATCAAATATCAAGTTATGGCATGTTTATCCTATGTTTTCTCAAGTTGAATACTCATGTTTTTCTAAATATAAAAGGCTTTTCAAACATTTGCATGACTATAGGAGGATGAAAACATAATTTTGACTATTTCAAATGCTTGTTAATAAAACTAAGATATCATGCAATTTTGTTAAATCAAAACATAAGAAATTTCAATGCTAACAATCTCTCCCTTTTTGATATGACAAAATCATGAGCATATTTGCATTTGAAATCTCTTGAAAGCTCCCCCTAACTCTATTAGTTTCTGAGCCTTTGTTTGAAAACTTTAAAGCTCAAGTGAGAAAGATTTGAAAATGAATAAGACCTTTAAAAATTCTTTCCCTTAACATATGCATAAAGTTTCAAAAAGTTTTCAAAAAAATTTAGCTTTATCAAGAGTACAAAAATATTTCAATGTGCTTATAAATCTTCTCCCCCTTTTTTGTTATATAAAAAAAGAATAGAAGTGTGAGCTTTAAACACTAAGACTTAAGAGATAATGGTTAGTGAAAATCATCAAATATATGAGCATTAAGATCAAAGAATGTTTAACCATCAATCCAAAGCATTATCAAGTCAAGATATATTTCCATTTAATATATTTTCAATTAAGGCATTAAGATATATATCCATTCAACAAATCAAGAAGCAATACAGACACACACACATATTTTCAACCAAGAATGCCACACACACACACACACACACACACACACACACACACACACACACACACACACATATATATATATATATATATATATATATATATTTATAAGCAAAAATTGTGGATATTACATCTATTAAGTTCATGAACTTAAAGACTTAAATAACTAAAGAAAATGTAAACCATCCAAAGTACACATGCATAATGAAGTGAGCTAAAGATGAACATGATATGCATGAATGTAAAAGGTGCTAGTCATCCTAGCTAGTGTCCTCATTTGGAAAGGAGTTGAGCAATGTGGGCTTTTAAGGATTCTTGATGCTCAAGGATGCGTCAAATTTATTGATCAATATCATCGAAACGAGAAGTTATAACAGATCAATGACTGTTAATCTTGCCTCAATGGTGTCTTGGAAAAGGTCAATGCGTTGAGCTTTTTCATCAAATGTTTCCATCATAGCATTAAATATTACATTTATACCCATATTACTAGCAGAGCTATAAGGCATAACACTCGACGATGACTCGACTAAAGTTGTTGAAGGCATATCTTCATCATCATGATCATGTCCATCATCATCACCACCATCACCCTCGACTTATCATGCTCTCTTATGAACCCATCTCCTAGTTTTAGTGTCCTCAATATAACTTATCCTAGTTATGGTTACTTTGTCGAGGTTCTTAATTTTGGGTTGAGAGATAACGTCATCCAAAGATGTATCAATATTAAAATGAGTTAGAAGCTGAGTAATGACCTACCCATGCATTAGACTAGCCCTAGGTCCTATTACAACTTTTTTCATATATGAAAATATATGAAGCTTGCCAGATCAATTGAAGTTTGCAGCTTAATATGGTGTAGGAACCATAAGTTTTTCCTGAAGACGGTTGAATGCTTACTTGGTATTGGCCTTGAAGTCCAACTAATGATCAAGTGCAAAATTCTATCCATCATGGATAGTCTAGTAACAGAGTCCAGAGCACTAGTATTGTTTGCATAAAGTTCCCTCTCTAATTCTTGCACTGTCACATCATCACTAATGTGTGTCATGGCATCAGGTGCACAGTTCAATCTAAACAATTTTCTAATTACATCATGTAATCTTGATCAACCTATCCATAATATATGAGGTAAAAGCACCATCATATGTTTTTTCTTGGTTGTTCTCATCCCTATATTTCACCTAGAATTGCTATAAAATACTCTAACTAGCTTTTCATACATAAGGATATTTAAACCCAGATAATCTTACCATCTCAAGGTTCTAAAATTTTCAATAAAAGGGAAACCAACTTCTTCAAGAAATTTAACATTTATTACCTGACCATGATAGACTATCCTTGAGATAAATAGATTCTTGTAGTGTTTTTAAGCAACGTTGTCAAAATAATTCAAAGCTTGGAATCTAGCGATGCTTGAGGAGCCCAATTGACCTCTTTGAGTAAAAAACTTGTAGCGCTTTTGAGGTGGAGCCATGGATGAGGGATAATTGACTAGAAAGTGTGGAGAATCGATCCTAAAAAGTTTGGGTCGAGCAGAAAGCTTGGAGAATTGATTATGACAGTAGAAAATGGGTTTCTAGGTTTGAGTGATTTGAAATTCAACTAAAATCCTCTATTTATAATAAATGGAACTTAAGGGATTTTAATGGGCACTTTGAACCTTGAAATCCTAAGGAGAATGAACTTGAAAGAGGAGATGAATTCTTGAGAGATTAAGTGAATTTGAAAACTTGAAATGATTCAAGGTATTTGAAGAAAACCTATGATGATCGACTGGAAAGAGGTGAAGATCGATTATGTCTTTTAAAGTCATGGGTTTGACTATTTAAAATCCAATTAGTCAATCCTATTAAATGCATAGTCGGCTATGGTTGCTTGAAAATGCAATTTTGGCTTCCAAAACACTCTAAATAAGATTTAGCTTCTTGAGAAAAATTAGAAAACTAATGAAGCTTATTTAATACTCAACTATGTGATTAAGCATCAATATTTAAGCTTCAAAAATCACTTGTCACAAAATCATGGCTTATATTTTAAAAAAGGGAAAGACATATTCTTGAACTTGTGAAAGTGCATTTTTGAAAATCATGAGGAATGATTGGAAGACCTAGCATTGGATGACTTATGTATATTGTGAATGCATGTATGTTATGCACAACGTATAATGCAACATAGTATAAAATAACAACACATACATATACTAATAACTCTATTATATAGAGTTATTTTGATACATTTTGGAGGCTTAAGTAAATAAATCTTTGAGATTTTAGATTCGGATCGTAGCATTTTAGATGTATTTTTAGTTTAAGTTTGATTACATATTGAGTAGTTAATTTAAATTATTTTAGTTAAATTTTATATTATTTTGTTTTAAATTACTTTAAGAGTAGTTATAACTAATTTCTCTTATTGCCTTTATAGGAAATTTGATGAAAAAAGGCTCATTTGATGAAAATTAGTGCAAGCATGGTGATGGCTTCATTCAAATATATTTTGGTATTTTGACCATATCTCTCTCTAAAAAACTCCAAATGAGGTAATTCTTAGACCATTATAATTCTAAGAAGAAGAGCTACAAAGTTTATATTTACCAATTCACATAGTTCTGATTGGATCATGGTCAAAATATTTGTCTAAGTCGGAGCACTATAGCAGTATTCATGGACTAAACATGATGCGGTATTTAGAGCATATCTTTCAATCTAGAAGTCCAATTGATGTGATTCTTAAGCCATTGGAAAACTAAGAGATAGAGCTACAACTTTTATGTTTACCACTTTTCCTAGTTTAGAGCATATCATGGTAAAAATCAAGTTCAAATTTGATAGACTATTGTAGCATTGTGAGAACAAGGCTACAGCTCTGGTGAAAGAAAGCTCACCCTATGATATTCCAAAGAGCTCAGCGCTACAGTGCTGGGCAATTTTCTAAAAAAAAAAAATTGATGGGATGTTGGAAATTAGGTTACTTAGAGCTTATTTAAGAGACCTTTTTCAAAGGTTTTAAGGGGGAGGCAACAAGCAATTATTCTAAAGATTTGGAGCCAAGAACAAAGTAAGAAAACAAGAGAATTGGAGGGAGAATCAAGATCACAAAGCTCTAACTATTAGTTTTTTCTTTTTACTTTTGTGTTTTTCTTATTTTCTTTAACTTGGATTCATGGCTAATTTTCTTTGGATATTGTTTTTGTTATATATTATGAGCTAAATTTATTTTTCTAGGATTGTAATTGAACTCACATGGAACCTAAACTTTTAATCTCTTTCTTGCTTATCATTAACAGGATTTGAATTGTTTATTCCAATTTATTCTTAATTGTAAAGCCCGACCTTATAAAATACTATTCATAATATACATGTGATGATAGCATGATTGCATGCTAGGAGAGTCTCGAAAAATTTACAAAAGTCGGTATTATACCTAGAGGTACAACAAAGTTTATTTAATCATCGAACTAGATCAAATAGGGATTTTAAGGTGAGATTAAGAGTTTCACAATTCATGGATGACTTAAAATGGTAATTTGGAGTTTGAGGATCAATTTAGAGTCAAATCGGAATTTTCACTAACTAGGGGCAAAATGGTCATTTGCCACCTAGGGACAAAATGGAAATTTTAACAAAGATTTTTTTGACCCCATTTGACTTATTGGAGTATAATTTAACTTATTGGAGTATGATTTGAGGTTTAGAAGTGAAAAATTTTAATTTCGGTATAATTTGGAGTGAAAGGATAAAATGGTAATTTTGCCACCTCAGTGGCAAAATTGTAATTTTCCACCACCAGGATATTTTTCCAGCACATGGTCTTCCTTTATCTTCATCTTTGACCCTTGACTAATCATGTGGTGGAGATAAAATGTTTAAATTTTTAAAATTTTAAAAATGGACCAATGACATGATGCCACGTGTCATGCCTTTATTAATTTATTATTTTCCTTTTTAAAAGGCACAAAAATCAGCTCATCTTCCACCCCATGGCCGGCCAAACCAGCAAGAAGAGAGAGAAAACAAAAAAAACAAAACCCTAGAGAGAGAAAATCAAAGAAAAAGTGTGAATTTTCAAGGAAATTAAGTGAAAAATGTGAGATTTTTTCTATTAAGCTTGAGTTTTCTTATTCCCAAGCATTTCTCTTTATTTTTCATGATTAAATTACATGTTTTCATGATGAATTCAATTCTGAAAAAATGGGTTAGGAGAGAGAAAGTTGTTGGATTTATTTGATTTTAATTTATGTTAGTGTTTTTAGTTAGTTTAGCATATTTAGAAACAAAACAACAAGAAAAGAATTTATTTTCTCCCCCAACCATTAATGGCTGAATTTACCATGTAGTGAGTGAGGATGAGTTTGATTTCATTCTAGGAGAATTGGTTAAGGAATAATGAATTATGAGCCTAGAAAAATAATGAGAATTTTCGGAGCAAAAATATGAATTTTTACCCACTAGGGGTATTTTCGTAATTTGCTGTTGGGACTGATAATTTGCACCACACTTAGGGACATTAAGTTAATTTGGGTGCAATTGAGGTATAGAAACTGAAAAGAATTAAATTGGAGTTTAAACGGACGCGTTAGGAATTTAATCGGGTGATAAGACGAATTAGGCCAATATTGAGTTTAGATAGTTACCAGTGCATTTTTGCATTCCATATCATGCATTGGTAGTCGAAATTAGTTTAATTTTGATTTAGTATCAACTTGGTGAAATTCTCAATTTTGTACTGTGTCAAGGTGGTGAGTGCTTCGATAAAGGCAAGGAAATTGCATCCGAGGACCAGTAGACAGAGTGCTTCGAAAGTCTGCATTCTAGACATTGTGAGTAAACTTACTATCATTTTAATTATCTAGGGTGGTTTTTAGATGCTTTCATGAATTCTATGAAAAAAGAAATTTAAAAAGGTAAATTTTCATGTTTTATGAATAATTGTATTTCAATGAAATTAATTTATAAATTGTTTTGAAATTAATAGTGATTTTGAAAAATAGAGTACACGGAGACTGTTAATTGTGGCAATTGTATTGAAATGCGAATTGTTTGGTTACCTTGAAAAACTGCGAATTACAAAATTTTCATATCATGTTATTGAGTTTTATTATATGGTGGATTATATATTAATTAATCACTGCAGTAGGGGGTTTCTGTGGACCAGTCTTTTAGAGGGGCACGGTAAACCCCATTATATTCTTACCTCGAACGGAGAGGCGCGTAGGGTATCTCCTGAGGTAAAGTTTAGGGTTCACTTCATACTAAACCACCATGTGAGGGGAAACTCAGCCAACGCCAAAGAACGGCTATGTTTTCAAAACAAAAACATGATTAATGTGAAATGTGAATTTTAATAGCCTTGGCGGTCTCGGTAGGATGCCTCGGCCAAGGTGTCCTCGAAAATGGATTTATGGCACAAGCCTAGATTTTTGTGAGATTCATAAGCCTTTTTACGTATTTTGAACGAGATGTGTTCTAATTGTATAACCCAGTTTATGATGATTTACTTTATTGTCTCCATGTACTCAACTCTAGATGTTTATGATGATGTCTGTTTACTCATTGAGATTTTATAATCTCACCACCCTCATTTCCACCCATTTCAGGTTCAGTATAGACTGTAGATAGCTGATCTCATCGAGGACTACAGTGGGATCTGCATTTTCCAAATCGTAGGTTCACAGTCCTCTTTACTTTTGTTTATTCGGGGGCACTCTTGTTATTGTAAATTAAATTAAATATTTTGGCTTACTGTATTTAAGTATGTATAAATTTATTTAGCTTTTACGCTATAAAAATTATTCACGTATAACTCTATAAATATTGTTTTATAAGAAAATAGGATATTTTACTTAATATTTCTTTTATTTTCTTATTATATTCAAATAACCATAATTTCGTTTTAAATGAAGATTTTAGACTTTTAAACTCATTTTGAATATGAATTATGTGTTTTGTACTTGTATATTACGTTTTAGCCAGTTTCAAAATTTTTGAGAAAAATGACCAAAATACCCCTGTGAGACGAAAAATTAATATTTTATTTGTTTAAAGTTGGAAACAGCTTAAAATCTTTTAGAACACGATATTTGACAATGGTTGCTCACAAGGGAATAGAGAAACTGATAGTAAAGTCTTGCGGGGTTTCGGGTTGTCATTTCGGGCAATAAGTGTCTACCGGGACACCGCGGCGATTGTCACGGGCTCGAGAGGAGTACCGGGTTGTGACATTAATGCTTTTAATTGTTTATACCAATTAATCTAAACATAAATTAAATTGATTTAGGAACCTAAACAAACTTGGAAAAAAGAGTTTAGTGTATACTAAAATTAGGATAGCATATGATCATATTAATTGATTTGCGTATAGGATAAGGATATATATATATAGGCCATATGTCACGACCCGGAACTCCCATCAGGCCCGTGACAACCGCCGCGACGTCTCGATAGGCACTCATTACCCCAAATGCCGATCGAAACCTCGCAAGGCTTAGCATCAGTTTTCGCATCTCCCCAGTGAGTGACAGTTATTAAATCTTGCATTTCAAGAAATCATAAGTCATTTCCAAATCAAAATAATAAAATATTATTTTTTGGCTCACAGAGGCATTTTCATCATTTTTGTTCGATAAAACCGAAACTCGCCAAAAACATGGTGTAAAAGCTAAATATGTTCATACATATTTTCAATCAGATAACTAAAGTACAAAATTACTTTTACAACGACACGTGGGCCCCCAACTAACCAATAAGATGCGAGTCTGTGAACCTATAATTTTGACAATGCAAAGCTAACTGAAGTCCTTGATGCAATCGACTATCTACCGGCTATCCCGAACCTGAAATGTGGGAAATTGAGGTTGATGAGATTATAAAATCCCAGTGAGTAAACAGACACCATCTAAACTATCTAAAGTCGAGTAAATGGAGACAATTGAAATAAGTCATCATATTGTAATTTCATTACCTTTCAACTCATTTCAACTAAATAAAATCAATCCATATAAATCGAGTAATCAACTTGGCTTATGAATTTCTTAAAACTTTGGCTAGTGCCAGAACTCATACTCGGTGATACCTTGCGCAGGGCATCCAACCGAATCCGCCAAGGCTGTTAAAATTTTTGTATACGCTTAAAATATATTTTTAGTTTAAGAAAAATACAGTCGTTCCTTAACGTTGGCTGAGTTCCCTTTCACGTGGTGGTTTGGCGTGAAGTGAACCCTAAACTTTACCCCAAGAGATACCCTACGCGCCTCTCCGTTTGAGGTAAGAATATAATGGAGTTTACCGTGCCCCTCTAATAGGCTAGTCCACGGAACCCCCTATGCAGTGAATAATTAATATATACTCCACCAATCAATAAAATTCATTCTAGTATGACATGGCAATTTATCGCAACTTAGCTTCTCAAGGCTGAATACTCAGTACAAATAATTCTAACACCAAAATCAGTTTAGCCATTCATGCTCATATATTGTCATAAGCCATTCAATTTAAAACCATAAATTTACAACACAAGCAGGCAGTCTCCAATTACTCTATTTTCAAAACCAGTATTCGATTTTTTCAGAAAATTTATAAAATCATTTTATAAAATCGTAATTTCTCCTAAAATATAGAAATTTACCATTTAAACTCATTTTTCATAAAATCACACAATTGTATAAAACTACTTTAAATAATTAAGACGATAATAAGTACACTCACAGTTCTAGGAGTCGATGTACTCCTAATCCCAGTCTCCAAGCACAATCTCTGTACTTTTACCAGTGTACTTTGCTCACCATCTATCCACAACGTACAATACATAATTCACCACATCAATGCTTGACCATTATAAAATTAATTCAAGCTAGGTATATATGCATGATATGATATACAACTTATCCGACTATAACTTAAATGCGGTGCTGACCTAATTCGACCTATTATCTCCAATTTAACTCCAAATCAATTCTTCTCACTTTCTACACTCCAATTATACTTAAATTACCTTAGTGACTGTGAATGAGATTCAATTTATCAGTCCCGATAGCAAATTACGAAAATACCCCTAGTGGGTAAAAATTCGTATTTTTGCTCTGAAAATTCCCATTATTTTTCTAGGCTCATAATTCATCATTATTCATCATAATTCCTCAAATAAACATCAAGATCAGCAACCAATATTCCCCTAGAAAATTCGGTATAATGGGTTTCAATAGGAAAAAATTATTTCTCTAACTTATTTTTGCTATATTTTAATATAACCTAACTAAAATCACTTAATTCAATTAAAATCAACCAAAACTCAAGTTCAAAACTCATCCATGGAGGTTTGGCCAGCATGGGTGTCCATACCCACTTTCTAATTTTGCATGGAAATGAGAAACAAATGCATGGGTAGTGAAAATCACAAGGAAAATCAATGAAATTTACCTTTTTAATGCTTGATTTCTTGATTTCTCTTGATTTTCCCCAAATTTTTTCAGCTAGGGTTCTTATTTCTTTTCCCTCTTTTTCTCTCCTGGTTTGGACAGCTGAAGAAGATGAGAATTCTGGAATTTTGACATTTTTAAAGGCTAAAATAATATAATATTATTTTATTCTTTTTTTTGTTTTATTAATTCCTTAAATTCTAGCCATCCATTTATTTCCAAATTTTCACCATACACTTGTCCCACATATCCATAGCTTAGATAAAATTCTCAGACTTATCCAAAGTCTTGGTGGAGTAATTTTTAAAATTTACACTTTTGCCCCGGTAAAAGTCAAAAATTACATTTTTGCTCCAAAAACTGAAAAATTGCCCATAGACATATTTTTCATCCCTTTTACTCATACCATTCTCCAATTTGTAAAATGTGATCTAAATTCTCTCAAAATCTCAAATTTTGTCCGCGGGTGATAAAAATTACGATTTTACCCCTACACTCTAGAAATCACCGGAATTAAACTTTTTCAATACCAAACCCTCAAATTATACTCCAATACTCAAATCATACTCCAATAAGTTAAATGGGGCCAAAAAATCTTTTCTAAAAATTCTCATTTTATCCCCAAGTGGCAAATGACCATTTTACCCCTAGATAGCGAAAATTCTGGTTTGACTCCAAATTGATCATCGAACTCCAAATCACCATATTAAACCATTCTGGGACTTTAAAATTCTTAATTTCATCGTAAATTCTCTATTTGATCTAGTTCGAGGTTTAAATCAACTTTGTTGTACCTCTAAGTACAATATCGACTTTTGTAAATTTTTCGGGACTCTCCTAGCATGCAAACATGCTATCCATCACATGTATGTCATGATAAATATTTTTATAGAGTCAGGCTTGTCATCTTCTCCTCCACTTGGATCAACCATATGATCCTTTTTCATGACTGATTTCGACATCCGGCTAAATATTAATATTTTAATATTATTTCATTAATAAAATATTATTTTATTCTAAAAATTTTATCTTGTCTCCTTGGTACTCAAAATACCTTATTATGCCTCACTTGACTTCCGAATCGCCTTTTATCTCACAAATTCTCCTCCGATAAAATTACTATTATTTTATTATTATTTTTTCACTTACGGAATATTTTATCCTAAACTACTCTTTTCGTCTTTTATCACTTTTAAACATTTTAATTGACCTCAATTTGCATTCGATCAACTTTATTTATCACCATATCAAAGTATAGGGTATTTCACCATATGTAGCCCAGATTAGAGATCGAACTTAATGAATCTATTTTAATGGTAACTCTACTATGTAGAGTTATTTTGACATATTTTGGGAGCTTAAGTAGTTAGATCTTTGAGACTTTAAGTTCGGATCATAGCATTTTAGTGTTTTTCTAGTTTAAGTTTGATTACATGTTGAGTAGTTAATTTAAGTTATTTTAGTTAAATTTTATGTTATTTTGTTTTATATTACTTTAAGAGTAGTTATTACTAATTTCTTTTATTGCTTCTGTAGGAAATTTGATGAAAAAGTCTCATTTGATGAAAATCAATGCAAATATGGTGATGGCTTCATTCATATATGTTTCAGTATTTTGACCATATCGCTCTCTACAAAACTTCAAATGAGGTGATTTTTAGACCACTAGAATTCTAAAAAGAAGGGATACAATGTTTATATTTTCCAATTTACCCAATTCTGATCGGATCATAGTTAAAATATTTGTCTAAGTCGAAGCATTGTAGCAGTATGCATGGACTAAATATGATGTGGTATTTGGAGCATATCTTTCAATCCAAAAGTCCAATTGACATGATGATTAATCCATCGGAAAGCTAAGAGATAAGGCTAAAAACTTTTATGCTTACCACTTTGCCCAATTCAGACTATATCAGGGTGAAACTTACGTTTGAAGTTGATAGACCGCCACAGCGTTAGGAGAACAAGGCTATAGCTTTGATGAAAGGAAGCACACATATAATTTTCTAGAGAGCTCAATGCCACAACACTGGAGAAGTAGTACCACAGCGTTGAGCGATTTTTCAAAAATAAAAAAAGTTGACGGGATTTTGGAAATTAGGTCATTTGAAGCCTATTTGTAGCATATTTAAGGAACATTTTTTAGAGATTTTAAGGAGGAGGCAACAAGCAACTATTCTGGAGATTTGAAGCCAAGAACAAAGCAAGAAAACAAGAGAATTGGAGGGAGAATCGAGATCACAAAGCTCTAACTATTAGTTTCCTCTCTTTGCTTTTGTGTTTTTCTTATTGTCTTTGACTTGGATCAATAGCTAATTTTCTTTGGATGAAGTTTTTATTAGATATTATGAGCTAAATTTATTTTTTCTAGGATTGCAATTGAACTCACATGTAATCTAAACTTTTAATCTCTTTTTTGGTTATCTTCAATGGGATTTGAATTATTTATTTGAATTTGTTCTTAATGCTTTTAATTGCGTGATCACCAATTAAATTGATTAAAGAACCTAAACAAACTTGGGAAATGAAGTTTAGTGTAGACTAAAATTGGGATAGTATATGATCGTATTAATTGATTTGCATATAGGATAGGGATATACCTATACGCCTTATGTAGCCAGATTAGAGCTTGAACTTAATAAATATGTTTTAATTTCAATTTACATAGGGATATAGTGTTTTGGTTAAAATAGATATTTTTATAAGATGAGTCGGGAGACCCTATAAATAATTGAGGATTTTAAGTTAGCAATTTATCCCATTGAAATAAGTTAAGGAAGAGAGTTAAGATTTAGATGAAGTGTAAGGGACATTGTAATTTTAGGCTTGTTTAATTTGATTTTTACCCAATTATCTTGTTGCTTTGATTTCTCTTTTTAGTATAAATTTTAGTTAATTAGTTTTAGTTAATCAATTAATTTTAATTGTTTGGATAAGATAAAACTGTTATAATTTTAGTACTTTGTAAAATTTAGATCAATTCTCTGTGGGATCGATACTCTGCTTGCTTATATACTGTATATTCAATACGTATACTTGCATAGTAAAATTTTAACTGACAAGTTTTTTAAGAATAGTTATTGCTAATTTCTCTAATTGCTTTTATAGTAAATTTGCTGAAAAAGGCTTATTTGATGAAAATCAGAGCAAGTATGCTGATGACTTCATTCGTTTATATTTTGGTATTTTAATCATATCTCTCTCTAAAAAACTCTAAATGAGGTGATTCTTATACCATTAGAATTCTAAGAAGAATGGCTACAAAGTTTATGTTTACTAATTCACAAAGTTCTGATCGGATCATAGTCAAAATATTTGTCTTAGTTGGAGCACTGTAGTAGTATTCATTGACTAAATATGATGCTGTATTTGGAGCATATCTTTCAATCCAGAAGTCCAATTGACATGATTCTTAATCCATTGGAAAGCTAAGAGATAACGCTACAACTTTTATGTTTACCACTTTTCCCATTTTGGAGAAGATCATGGTAAAAATCATGTTCAAACTTAATAGACTGCTGTAACATTTAAAGAACAAAGCTGCAGCATTGGTGAAAGGAAGGTCACCATACAATTTTCCAGAGAGCTCAGTGCTGCAGCGCTAGAGAAGAGAGCCGAAGCATTGGGCAATTTTTCAAAAATAAAAAAAGTTGACGAGATTTTGAAAATTAAGTTATTTGAAGCTATTTTAGGGACTTTTTTCAAAGGTTTTAAGGGGAAGGCAACAAGCAACTATTTTGGAGATTTGAAGCAAAGAACAAAGCAAGAAAACAAAAGAATTGGAGGGAGAATCAAGATCACAAAGCTCCAACTATTAGTTTTCTCTATTTACTTTTGTGTTTTTCTTATTTTCTTTGACTTGGATTCATGGCTAAATTTCTTTGGATATTGTTTTTATTAGATATTATGAGCTAAATTATTTTTCGAGAATTGCAATTGAACTCATATGTAATCTAAACTTTTAATCTCTTTCTTGCTTATCTTTAATGAGATTTGAATTATTTATTCCAATTTGTTCTTAATGCTTTTAATTGCTTGATCACCAATTAAATTGATTTAAGAACCTAAACAAACTTGGAAAAAAGAGTTTAGTGTAGAATAAAATTGGGATAGCATATGATCATATTAATTCATTTACGTATAGGATAGGGATATACCTATATGCCTTATGTAACCAGATATACCTATAAGCCTTATGTAACTAGATTAGAGCTTAAACTTAATGAGTTAATTTTTATTTCAATTCACATAGGGATATAGTGTTTTGGTTAAAATAGATATTTTTATAAGATGAGTTGGGAGACTTTTATAAAAAATTAAGAATTCTAGGTTAGCAATTTAACCCATTGAAATAAGTTAAGGAAGAGAGTTAAGATTTAGATGAAGTGTGAGGGATATTGTAATCCTAAGCTAGTTTGATTTGATTTTTACTCAAGTTATTATTACTTTGATTTTTCTTTTTAGTTTAAATTTTGGTTAATTAGTTTTAGTTAATCAATTAATTTTGATTATTTGGATAAAATTAAATTATTCTAATTTTAGTACTTAGTAAAAATTTAGATCAATTTTTTGTGGGATCGATACTCTACTTGCTTATATACTATCTATTCGATTCGTATACTTGCGTAGTAGAATTTTAACTGACAACTTTTTTGACGAATTTGTCGGGGAATTGTTTTTAGAATTTTTACTAATACTAATACCAAGCAAATTTAGTCTTAATTCAAAATTTTTTTTATTTTATTTTCAAGTACTTTTGGTTGAGGTGATGAATTATTGTAACTATCACTGGACATCTGAACAATTTGTGCCTAAGAGGGTTGCTAGTGATTATAAATTGGCTATTAATGCTTTAACTGCCGAAGTAGATACTTTGTCTCAAAAAATTAACACTTAGGGTGTTAATTTTTTTGGAAGTCCTTTTATAACATGCGAACTTTGTAGAGATGGGCATTCAAGTGATTGTTATCCAACTTATTATGAATCAATGCAATTTGATGGAAGCTTCAATGGGCAACAAAACAATTCATACTCCAATAATTACAACTCATGGTGGAATCAACCAAATTTTTCATGGAGTAATGATCAGGATCCTACATATTCATCACAACTTATTTTCCAGCATGATTTTCAATCACAAGTTAGAGCCCCTATACTTGAGAAGAAGCTAACTTTGGAGGATATGTTGATGCAATTCATGACAAAGAATGATGCCATCATTCAAAGTCAACCAGAATCAATCCAAAATCTTGAAACTTCAATTGGGCCAACTTGTTAATTACATCAACAATAGGCCTCAAGAAATTTTACCAAATGACACTGAGCCTAATTCTAGAAGAGAATAATATGGTAAGTATCGTGATGAAGTAAATGGCAAGAATTTGGTAGATGATGAAGATAAAGTAGATCAAGGAAATACTTTCAGCAATCAAGTTCAAGAGAAAAAATTTAAGCAAGAGGTGGAAGTATCTACACCACCACAAGTCAAGCCATATGTGCTTTTCATTCCTTTTCTAAATATAGTTGATAAGTTACCTAAGGAGGCTGTTGATATGAAAAACCCAAATAAACTCCTTGAAGCTTGTTTGGTTCAAGATGCAACAACCAAGGACTAGAATGAGGAACTTACAAATGTTGCATATGTTTTGAAGGCTACACCAAAAGTGCATTATCAAATAAGAACTCAATTTAAGAAGTTGGGTAAAAGTCAGCCCATTCCACCATTTTGGGTTGAGCAAGCACTAAATATTGAGTTAAAGCCATTACAACCTCATCTTAAGAGGAGGCTGCTTTCACACCTCAAACTTTTTTCATGCAAACTCAAACCTCCTTAAAGGGTGAATGAAGACCTCAACCAAAGTCAAGCTAGTGACTATAAAAAAGTGCTTCTTGGGAGGCAACCTAAGCTTTCGAAACTCATATTTTCTCATTTTAGTTATTTTTATTTCATTTATTTATATGTCTACTTTAATCTTTATTTATTTATTTTTTGTGGTAAATAAAAAAAGGGGCCTCCTATAAGCATTGATGACAATGAAGATGAGGAGGAAGATTAGAGTTTCTTTAGATTCATCCAACCACCAAGGGAGTAGTCTTTACCTTTTCTTTATTTTTTCTAACATTGAGGACAATGCTTAGTTTAAGTTTGGGGGGGTGAATTTATTTATTTTTTAGTGGTGAATATTGGGTGGAAGTTTTAGATTTAATTTTAATTATTTGTATGCTTTTAGGATTAGTTATCATTTACGTTGTTTATGATTTTTCCTTATCCTAGGATGATATTTTGATTATCTTGTGATTTTTAGCTTTTGGGAAGTATATGGTTATGATTTAATTTTATATGATATTCTTGTGTTAGCTTTATTTTAGAATGTGACCTCTAATAATTTGAGTACTCTATTCCTTTACTTAGAATTTTTATGTGATTTAGAGAGAGTTTATATTGATGAAAAGTATAGTAAAGTAAAAAATTCTAGAATTTGTTTGATTCTTTTTCGAGGCGAAATCTTAGATAACACTTAAGATAGGAAGTGATTTAAGGTATCTTTGGATTGTTTAAGCCTTTTTAAGCTTACCTTGTTTTTTTTATCCTTAGTCACCCATTTTGACCATAATTTACCTTTTCTTTATAAATACACAATTGTGTTAACCTTAATCTGTCTATTTAAATCCAACAATTTGAACCTTTCACCCTTTAAGTATTTTAATCTTTCTAGAGAATGGTTTGAACTCAAAGATAAATTGAGGGAGAAAGGTGAAAAAAAAAACAAAAAAGGTTATGGTTGCTAGAAAATTATCCCTTGTTTATAATTATCAAAAATAAATTTAAAGGTGTTAAAAAGAAAAGAAAAGAAATAAAGTGTGTTGTACAAGAAAAAGTTTACTTCAAGTTTGGGGGTGCTATATACAAAAATTTGAGCTCTTTATATGTCTTAGATTGATTAATTGCTTAGGGTGAATTTGAGTCTAAATATATATTTTATCATACCTTGACCCTAGCCTTACATTATAAGCTTAATAAAGATCTATTGATCATTGAATAAGTGTTATTCTACATTAGTGGAGAGAGATGAAAAATAAACTTATGGAATCCTAGTATTAACTTATATTTAGATTTGGCATAAACTAATCTAAATTGCATGATATTCTTTGTAAAAGATTATACACACACACAGAGAAAGTTCATTCGACAAATAAATTTTAGTAATATAATAAAAAAAAGGAGAAAATGAAAAGAAGAAATCAAAGTCATGCAAACCCATGTAGAAGATTGATGAAAATTATGTGTCGAACTTAAGCTCAGAAATGATAGTTAGGGGATCCAACTTAATACTTACCAAAAATGTAAGAGGAAAAGTAAAGGGAAAAACCAAAACAAGAGAGGTAAAAGGCCTCATGCACCAAAGCAACCAAAACAAGGAAAAACACATACGCCTTTTTCATGTTCATGATTAGGGATGTCAATGGATAGAGTACTTGTTAATTTTGAGATACTCGAACCTCGATTAGTAAATAGGATACCTAAACCCTATAATTATTCGAATATTTTTTAAATTTACTATCCTAACTTGAACCCTAATACATACCCACTACCCAATAATTATCCGAACCCGTTTAAAAATCCAATTATATAAAAAAATTATTAAAATGCTCTTAAGGGATACCAAATTACCAAAACCTAAATCTGAATTCGTGTTTATATATAATAATATTTCCATCCATATTACATATAATTTATAAAAGCACACAAACAATAACATTTAAATTTAAATAATCAAAAATAAATATATCAAATATCAACTTAAATAACTAAAAATAAATATCCAAACAACAACTTAAACAACATTACAAGTTTAATTAAGTATATAGGTTTGTTATTAATTGCTTGAAATTAAAAAAAAATAGTTAGGTTCCAAAGCTATTCTAATCTCACACCTTCTTTTTAAGTATATATTTTATAAATTTATATAAATAAATGTATATATATTATAATTAAAAATTTTAAAAGTTACAATTTTGATAACGTTACCATAAAATAGAAAGTAAATATGTTTATATATTTAAAGTATATATACTAAAAGTATATATATAATAGTAATTATATTTTTTATAAATTAATACAATATATAGAGTATATGTATTAAAAGATATTACAAGTTAATTAATAATCATAGTTTCATGAATTAATTTAATTAATAATATAGGTTTGGCTTTAATTACATAAAATTAAAAAAATATATAATTGGGTTCGCATTTCGGGTACCCAAGGAGTGGTACCTAAATCCTACCCGAATTCGATACGGGTACTAAATTACTACTCAAATCCTATTCGAACCCGATTATAGGGTATCTTAATTCTATATAATCGATCGGATACTCGTGGGTACCTTGTTACAAGGTACCCATTGCCATCCTTATTTTATGATCTCAATGCATTCTCATGAAAAGGGTACCAAATTAAAAATCACATGGAAGGGACTAGTGATAATTTAGTGAATTATATAAATGATAATATCATTAATTCATGATCTAAATTGTATATCACAGGTAACTATGTCTCAAAATTTTGTTTATCATATAAATTTTAACGGATTACATATAAAAAATGTAATTTATTTACTAAAAATAAAACACAATAAATTTCCATAGAATTTACAATTCTTTTGAAAATACATACAAGCTGTAAAGTAAAGGAAAAAGAGGGTAAATATTTGTACTAATTTGATTGTAGGGACGAAGCTAGCTAATTTTTATTGGAGGGCCAAAGATGAAAAAGGTATAAGGGTTAAAAATTAAAACTAATATGTTGAACTTAAGAAATAATCAAAAGATTCATAATATACAATACTTTTATATAACATGTAAATCAAAATAAATAAGAAAAAAAAGATTTATAATAGTTTAATAAGTATCGAGTTTTACTTGAAAAGCATCCATTTCTTTAAGATTGAGTTTAAGACGTTTTGATTCATATTACTCTTTTTCATTATTTGAACTATTGAGGTTTGATTGTTCAAATGTAGGAGAATTATTTAGAACTTACTCATGCTTTAATCAAACTAGATTTTTTTTTTTTGAAAAATGTTTTTATTGAACCTCTAATTGACCAAATACTCTTAAACCGCTCAAAAACTTATAATGGTTGCTCAAAAAAAAACAAAAACGTCCAACAACAAAAAGAAGGGCAAGCACATCAGACCATTAACATAAGAAAACTTAAAACCAGATCCTAGTCAATATGTAGCCAACATTCAATATTCTTATTTTATTTTTATTTAAATTTAAAATATTAAATATAAAACTATAATATATAAAATATAAATAGTTAAATGTGATATACAAGATTTTATACAATGGTTAAATATATAAATAGTTAAATAATATAAATAGAAAGAAGAAGATAAAAAAAATTTTTACTTTCTTTTAATTTCAGATAATGATGGTGAGTGATCTCTGTCATTTCTTATCCAAGTTCAGAAGCTTATAAATGTTTTTTGAAAAATAAAATATATTTTAATGGTGAGTTATAGTGAAAAGACTAAAGTAAAAATAAAAAGATAAAAAAAAAAAGAAAAAGAGAGAACGAAGTGTAAAAAAACTTAAATTAGGATAATGTTAAGTAAGATTTATGAGATCATTTTATTAATTATTATTTATATTAATATTAAAATAAAATATTATTTTGAGAAAACCATTAAAAATATATTGTAAATTATAATTTCATAAATTTTAAAAAAGATTATTAAAAAATATATAATAAATAAAAAATTTTAAAAATTTTAGAGAAATTATTAATATATATATATATATATATATATAATAAAAACTTTAAAAATTTTGGGGGGCATGGCCCCCAGAGTTGTATTACCCTCCGCCCCTGCTTGATTGATTGCTGGAAAAAACCGACTTTATTAGGGCGTGACGTAAATGTGAAAAACGCCTAATATATATATTACATATATTTTTTGCTCGTGTCCAGGTTCATGCACATAGCTAAATAGCTAATCCCTATTTGCATACCTTTTATTTTTTTTAAAAAAAGAGAGAATTAAAGAAAGTCTAACCTGGCAAACGCGCGCGCGTGAGCTAACGTGTTGATTCAGTTATCCATTTTACAAATAAGGAATGTACCGGTAGCCATCGAGCCAACCAAACAAACTCATACAGGAAATCTTAATATTTGGAAAAAAAGAAAAAAGAAAATCATCCAATCAGCGTGTCAGCTGCGAACCAGAAATCCGGCTTTTCGGCATTTCCCCAAAACACCCCCAAAAGCCAAAAAGGAAACGACGAGAATATTACGATTATGCCACCCAATAAAAGTGGGATCGCTTTCTGTTTCTTTCTCTCTCCGACAACTCAAATTCTAGAAAGAGAAAAAAAAATTAGTAAATAAGGTTTACCAAAAGGACAAAACATTTATAGAGAGAGAAAAAAAGAAGGCTAAAAAGCTTGAAATCTTCAGCAATGGCGGTTCCTAGGGTATCTAGGGTTTTGTGATCGGCGATTTCTTTACAGATTATCAATGGAAATGCCCGGTCGAAGATCCAACTACTCTCTCCTAAGCCAGTATCCGGACGACCAGTACTCCGTTTCCATTTCAGGAGCTCCACCTCCCTACTACGATTCGCTTTCGAGTGACGCCACGAGTAATAAGAACAATAAAGTGAAATCGGAGAGAGGTTTAATAGATTGGGATCAGAATCAGAGTCAGAACCAGCAACAAGCGAATCGAGTCGGCGGCGGTGGCGGGGGAGGAGGAGGGAATATTTATGCTTCTTCGATCGGGCTTCAACGGCAATCGAGCGGGAGTAGCTTCGGTGAGAGCTCGTTGTCGGGAGATTATTATGTGCCGACTCTTTCTACGACGGCGGCGAACGAGATTGATGCATTCGTGTATGGTCATGATGAAAGCTTTAGGCACGGGGATTTGAGAGCGAAAGTTGGGGGTTCGTCGTCGGGGAAAAGCTGGGCGCAGCAAACGGAGGAGAGTTATCAGTTGCAGTTGGCGTTGGCTTTGAGGCTTTCTTCGGAAGCTACCTGTGCGGACGATCCGAACTTTTTGGATCCGGTTCCAGATGATTCCACAATTCGAACGGCTAGCTCAAGCTCTGCCGAGACAGTTTCCCATCGGTTCTGGGTAAGTTTTCTGGTGGTTTTCTTTGTTCGTTACACTGTGAGCTTGTTTAAATGAACTTAATGCCCAGTAATGCTAGGAGATTGGAGAAAGATGCCTAGGTGAATGGATTTTGTTTTTATATAAGTTTAAAGATTTGTTGCTAGATAAACCAGATGAGTGTGTGAATTCTTACCTTGTGTTATGAATCCTAAATGTTGCATAGAATAGGATGTGAAAAGCTGGTTGTTGCTAATATTAGTTTTCCGTTGGTTCAGGGATAGGTCAATCTGAACTGTTGGTGAGAGAATGATTAATTGGCATTTGAAAATATTTGTTATTTTCAATTCAAAAAAAAAAAAAAAGCATTATAAAGCAATGGCAGTAGCTCCTTACTGTCATGATCAAATTGTAGTAGCACCCATGATAGGGCCATGTCAATCATTCGTGAATTATTACTTCTCTGGTTAACCATGAGTGGGTGGATGTGGCATGAATGGTGTGTGTGCATACATAAAGAACTGGAATAGCCTTTACAACAACTACGTACAAGTTAAAATATGTGTGGAATGATTACTTACTTTTATTTTTTCTTCTTTGTGGTTTAACCAAACTATTAAGATTAGGATTTTCTTGACCATTCAGTTAGTCAAAAATGTTTATTTAGCTAGCATGCTATTTAGAGAAATCTGAATGCTTAGAGGTTGAAAATGTTGAGGAGGGAAAAGTGCTGTATTAGATGGAATTTGGTAAAGGTGTCTACTCTACAATGGGTGCATGTGCGAAGGGTAATGCATTATTATCTGCATTTTGGTGATTTTTGTTATTCTGATATTTGGTGAGTGTATCTACACCTATGTTATATAATGTCAGTGTGGGTAAAATGGGAGTATGTAAGCTGCACTGCATCTGCATAGACATGCGCTGACTGGGAAGTTAGTTAAGTTTCAGGAATAAAAGAGTGAAATAGTTTTATGTTTGTCCTTTTCTTCTTCCTATTATCGTTGGCTGATAAAAATGTATTTGGAAATTCAATTATACTGCCATTTCAATGTTATGTGCATCAGGTGAATGGCTGCTTATCATACTTCGACAAAGTTCCTGATGGGTTTTATTTAATTCATGGAGTGAATCCATATGTCTGGACTGTGTGCACTGATCTGCATGAACATGGTCGAATTCCATCAATTGAATCTCTAAGATCTGTTGATCCTACTGTCGATTCACCATTAGAAGTAATATTGGTTGACCGAAGAAGTGATCCCAGCTTAAAGGAACTCCAAAATAGAGTCCACAACATTTCTTGTAGCTGCATAACTACAAAAGAAGTTGTTGATCAGCTAGCCAAGCTTGTCTGCAGTCGCATGGGGTGAGTTATCTACGCCATTAGTGTACGATTTTTCAACATTCATGCATTTTTGTTGCACCTTGGTGACAAATTGTTTTATTTCTGTCCCAAGGGGTTCATCTACTACAGGAGAGGATGACTTTGTTTCCTATTGGAGGGAGTGCAGTGATGATTTAAAAGATTGCTTAGGTTCAGTTGTGGTTCCTATAGGTAGCCTATCTGTTGGCCTCTGCAGACATCGAGCTTTATTATTCAAAGTAAGGTTCTAAGTTTTTGTGGTGTTTTCTTTCACCTGAGATCTTATGAAGTATTTTTCTCTTTAATTATAGTTGGTTTTTTATGGCTTCACTACATTTTAGTGGGAGTAAGTTACCTGTTATCAAATGTGTTTCACTTCGAAGGAGAGAGGATTCATTCATAGTTCAAATATAATTTACTCAGGTGCTAGCTGACACAATTGATCTGCCATGTCGGGTTGCGAAGGGCTGTAAATATTGTAAAAGAGATGATGCTTCCTCCTGCCTTGTTCGCTTTGGCCTTGACAGGTAATTTTATATTATGACTGTGGTAATTTGGTTGGTGTTAATTATTTTTGCTTAACTTTGTTTCTGATTTATTGTCTTTTTCCTTTAAATTCTGAAGTTGTCATTTCTTTAGTGCGATTTTGTTTTTCAATGGCAATAATTTGCTGGCAAAATAAACTGTGCATTTTTTATTGACATTATTGTTTGTTTGTCATGCGGAAACTGAACAAATTCTTTCAAACAAAAATTACCTAATTCCACCTGCTATTTGACTTGCATGGTAGCAATGTGTTTGCTTTTTGTGGTTCTTGCTTCTCATTTTGGTCTATGATTTATAAAAAAGTTAGTGTCTGATTTATCTTGGTGATTTATTTGCTATACACATGAAAAATCTCATTAACGGTCATTTTGATTTCAGGGAGTATCTTGTTGATTTAATTGGGAACCCAGGTTACTTATGCGAGCCCGATTCCTTGCTCAATGGTCCATCTTCCATCTCAATTTCTTCCCCATTGCGTTTTCCATGTCTCAAACCAGCTGTACCTGCCATTGATTTCAGGTCATTGGCCAAACAGTATTTTTCAGACTGTGAATCACTTAATCTTGTATTTGATGATGCTCCAGCAGGTAAATTTTCAGTTACTGTTTATATAATGAGCTTTAATGAATGCCCTTTATTTGCTTTGAGATTTTAGCCTTTCACTTGGCTCGAAGTATTTAGTTTTTTTGATTATCTAATTGGGAATGCTGAAAAGCTTTTCATAAGTGAATTGCCTTCATTGGTATGGTGTTGATCAAAGATTAGGTGCAGAGTTTCAAGTTTTTTATAAAAGTTTTGCTGTGTATTCACTAATTAAAGCAATTGATAGTTGCTTCTCTGCCTTTGTAGTGTTGCTATAACTTAACAGTTTCTTATTCAGCATGGGTTTTTTGCAAAAATTTCATCCTGGAGTCGTATCAAGGCATTGTCACTTTAAGTTACAAAGGAAACCAGAATAGTTACTCTGGCAGTTAATATGTGGATAGGCATTAATAAATTAAATTTGAGCTGGTGTTCGATATTGCCAATTGCTTCTTTTGTTGGTTGCCCCTTATAACACTGTTGAGGCTGTCATTTCTACATTTGTAATACACTTCGAATTTTGATATGAACTTCGGGGTGCATTTTTCAAAGTAATATATTATTTATATGGGTAATTTTTGTGACTTAATGATGTACATGGTAACTTGTGATTCCTTATTTATCTGCTCTGCAAGTAAGCTATCGTTGTTTGTCATTTCAGGAGCTATTGAAGAAAATCCTGGATTCTCTCTTTATCCCAAGAAAGTCGATAAGATTGTAACAGGCAGAAATAACCTGGTGCAGATATCAAGCAATATGGATGATATTTCACAGTTGCCCCTACATCCTAACATTGCGCGGCCAACTGCTCATGATAGAGATTCCCAATATTCACAGTCTATAATTCACTCAAAGAACATTATTAAAGATCCTTTAAAGCGCATCTCTCCAATAGGGCATAGAGATGTCCCAATTCTACTCTTGTCTGATCCAATGGGGGATTCTGATAAGGATTCAAGGTATGCTGAGGGCAGTCAACTTGTTCCCAGCAAGCCAAGTAGAGAACTTGCCCTTGAAGTTGATGATTTGGACATTCCATGGAATGATCTTGTTTTAAAAGAGAGAATTGGTGCTGGTATTTGCTGGTCCCTTTCTGAAGAGCATATATTTTTACAGAATAGAGAGACTATTCTTTGGTCATAATTCATGCAGTTATGGTTCTATTAATGTACTTAGGTGTATACTATGTTCTTTTCAGGTTCTTTTGGAACTGTCCATCGTGCTGAATGGAATGGCTCGGTGAGAATCCTTTTGATTATTTTTATAAGAGTGAATTTTCTGTTCTTTATTCCATTTTATTTTGGAGTTTGGTCAGTTTTTGGTGATGTTTTGACTTTCAAAGTATTCAGTGCTTTTGAACTGGAGTTCCTTAGTTAACAAGTTTTCTTGATGTATTTCATTTAAACTAATTTAAAATTGTTTTCAGTTGCATGATGTTTTGATAGGAACGCACCATATGCTGGTCAAATTCTGCCATTCTGGTGTGTTGGTATTGTTAATTACTCTTCATCTAAATAAACATTACTTTTAATTACAGGATGTCGCTGTGAAAATTCTCATGGAACAAGACTTGCATGCTGAACGCTTTAAAGAATTTTTGAGGGAGGTATGAATTTGCCAACATATTTACCGGACTTTGTTCCTGAGATTAAGACTCTGTTTGGTAACCAGGAAAATAGCTTCCAGAAGACTACTTCTTCCTTTTCAATGTTTGGATGGCAGAAAGTATTATGGTTAACAGAAAAAAAGAGGCCAAAACGTGGAAATTGTCTTCTTTTTTCTTGGGCAGAAGACAATTGCTGAAGACACATCACGGCATTCATCCTTCACAAACCCTTGAGCCATCAAGGCCCAAACCCAGCAACTGGCCAAAACTGCCTCCCTTCCCCTCTGCTGGCAACAGCCTCCTCCGATCTCCCTTTCATTCTCCTTTTTTCACTCTCCCTTTCTCCTACAGTCTCAACCCACTCTTGTTTCTTTCTCTCAATCGACTTTCCCTCTCTTCACTAATCTTCTCTTTCATTGCTGTTTTGCTCCACCATTGCTGTCAAGCTTATAGGCAACATAACAACCAGTTTCTATCTTCCATTTCTCCTTCTCTTCTTCATTTATTGAACTCTATCTCTCTGCTCTACCAGCCCTCAAGGTCCCCCCAAATCTCCTTTGATTTCATTTGTTTTTATCCTAAAATACAATCACATAACCGATTACTGAATATAATATTTTTCTTTAGTTCATTGAGGTTGCTCTTTTATTAATTTATTTATGTGCATTTGGTGATGTGGGTTTTCATGGTTTTTCTTGGTTGTGGTTTGTAGTTGCAGCTAAATCTAAATGAAAATGATGAAATTTTGCGATGTGATTACCCTTTAACGAAAATAAAAAACAATGATATAATGGTAGTTTTTTGTGTAGTGACTTTTAGGTATTTATATTTTGTAAATCTTGATAAAATCTTTCATTATATTCCAACCACCAAAATATTTATCATAGTGATATCCAAACATTAGAAAATGTTCTCATTTTTAGGGAAGTTGTTTTAAACAGAATATCTACTTTCAGGGAGTTAATTTCTGGTTACATAATGGAGCCTAAGGAAACGTCAATTTTATGTTCATGTTCTTGATATGATGTGTTGTTTCACCTCAATTGTTTGTTAGGTTGCAATAATGAAACGTCTACGGCATCCAAATATTGTTCTTTTTATGGGAGCAGTTACTCAGCCCCCAAACTTGTCCATAGTGACAGAGTACTTATCAAGGTTTGTTACTGTTTTTCTTTTTTTGGAAATACCCCTTTGTTGCACTCCATTTGAAAAATGAAAAAAAAAAAAGAAAAATTTATGACTGCTTTTTAAGGCTATACTCATTTTAGAAGTTTGAATTGTTAAGTGGACTAAAACCTTGACTCTAATTTGCAGAGGTAGCATGTATAGGCTTTTGCATAAGCCTGGTTTGAGAGAGGTGTTGGATGAGAGGCGTCGGTTGAGTATGGCCTATGATGTGGTGGGTATTTTTAAAGGTTTTGCTTTTTACCTTTGGTTTTATTTTCCAACATCTGATGGTATCATCCTTATATTTTGTACATTATTTTGGTCTAAATCACCATGTTTTTTTACACACAGGCAAAGGGAATGAATTATCTTCATAAACGCAATCCTCCTATTGTTCATAGAGATTTAAAATCTCCAAATCTTTTGGTTGATAAAAAATATACAGTGAAGGTAAGGACCAGAATGGTGCCGTGTGCCTCTCCTTATTGTTTTCACCTAATGATAATGTGATAGTAAGCATAAAATCTTTTGCCGTTTCCAGTTACTTATTTTTGCAATGGAGCAAACCAAGTGATTGGCTTCTTTCATTTGTGAATTGATAATGGAAACTAGATAGTTCTCAAACCTTATAATGTTGTTCCATTTGTTAAACGTAGCCCTGGGTTAACTGTTGATAATAGTTCTCAACTAGTTTTCTGTAATCATATCTGACATTTTATATGGTTGGAGCCAACCTTGTTTACTTTTTGCTTGTAATTTATATCCGGTGCCTGTTTAATCCAAATTTCTCTCTAAAGTTTTCTGGATTTTGGGCCTGTCAGGCGATATTGCTTCAGGATTTATTCAGTCAAGAAGAGGCAACTACTATTTTATTATCTCTTGAATTTAATATTGCATTCTGAAAATGAAAACTAATTGTGTTACATCATTTTCATGGCTCCTGCTTGGTGTTACATTCTTTATGGTGATGTTAACATAACTATGATGAATGTGGTTTTACGAACTTCTGTTGAAGTCCACACAGAGTCTTTTTTATGGCTTGCAAGTTTGTTTGCTCTGTTGTAACCTGTAGAGGATATTCCAGTAGATTTTAAGTCCTTGTACACATAAATTTTCCTCACATTGCCTGGTCTCTACTTCAGGTTTGTGATTTTGGGCTTTCTCGTTTGAAGGCTAACACATTTCTTTCATCCAAGTCAGCAGCTGGAACTGTAAGTTATATTAATTCTTAACAATATCCTTTTTAGTTACCATAGGTTACTGTTTGTTGCTGCACAATATTAATAAATATATGTTTTATATATTAGCCTGAGTGGATGGCTCCAGAAGTTCTTCGTGACGAGCCATCAAACGAGAAGTCTGATGTATACAGTTTTGGTGTAATTTTGTGGGAGCTTGCAACGTTACAACAACCTTGGGGCAACTTAAATCCAGCACAGGTTTGTTAAGACATTATAGATCTTGGTCCACAAAATTTTATCTTGCTGATGGTTTAGTTTTTATGTGCTTGATAAGGAGCATCTTGAAATTTTCCTCGAAATTAAATTTTTTTTTTCATTATAGACAGCATTCCATAGGTTCCAAGTTGGTTGGAATAACAATAACATGGCAATTGAAAATTTTCTTGGAGAAGAACAAACCAATTTTTTATGCACCTTGAACAACCGTACAACCTGACCTATAGGTACATGCTATATGGAATGAGGACATCTTATATTCAGATAACGTTCAAATTTGTCTATTTAACATAATGTTTGTAAGTGAGGACCTCAAGTTTTGTGCCTCTGAAAAAGGTTTGAAGCTCATTGCCACAAGCAAATAGGTACTTGCTCTGTGAAAATTTTAGCAGCTTGCACTTTGTGAACTGTCTAACAGAATTAGCTATGTATTGCACTTTGTGGACTGTCTAACATACCCCTCAATGAACATTAAGTATTAGATATATCAGTTCGTTCTCAATACCTTTGAAGCTTAGGTTTTCTGCTACTAAAACTATTTTGTAAATTTGCATAATTTTTCATGCAAGGGTATCTTCTGGAGCTAAATTTCTAACAAGATGTAGCCAATGTAAACTGCCTCGTAGGTTGTAGCAGCTGTTGGTTTCAAGGGCAAAAGGCTTGATATTCCGCATGATTTGAATCCTCAAGTGGCTGCCATAATTGAGGATTGTTGGGCCAAGTAAGTAAAATTCTTTTCTGATATGGAGATTGTTAAGAAAATTTTCCTGTCTAAGCTATTTATGTCCCTTAATTGTCCTTGTCATTATTGATTACAACGCAGTGAGCCTTGGAAGCGTCCTTCATTTTCCAATATCATGGATCGGTTGAAATCGTTGATTAAACCTTCCACCCCTCAACCAGGGCGTGTTGACATGCCAATGCTTACCTGAATGGTTGGAACTCCCACAAAGTCTTCTTCATGCACATAATACAGCATTCTTTTTGACATTATATGCCTTGCAAGGATACATGCTGTTAAATAATCTAAGGTATGCTCTTTGAAACGCTTCAGCTTCAAAATTACCAATATGGCATACTGTCCACTTTAGGATTACTTTTGATAGTGGGATCACGGTTAGCTTCTTCTTGAGAAAAGAAGAGGAGAGCTTGAAGATTGTAAATTCCCTTCTTTAAGTTTCTCTTATCTCTTTTCCTTGAAGATTTTTACAATCAGTGAAGCCTGAGGCTTGAGGGTGTATGATGTTTAGACTGGATGAAACTTTATTTCTCTCCTCTTGGCATGTTTAGGGTGCTCATCATTTCGTGTGTAGGTGCAGACATGCACACATTTCTGCTGATGCATAGGCATTATCCCTTTCTTTGTTTATGAGAGGTTAAATTATGAAATTAGTCCTTGTATTTTATCAAAGTAGTAGATTTAGTCCTTGTACAATAATTTGTAAAAAATGAGTCCCTATACTTTGTAAAATTAATAATGTTAGTCCAATTGTTAACAGTATTAAAATTTTAGGTAAAATACCTTTACCGTCTTAAGTTTCGATCGAAATTATACGGAGATTTATTAATTTTCGAAATGGACACTTCACCCCAAAAAAAATTTTTTCGCTGGGCATGTAGGTCTAGCCGTTAGTCAACTGTTAATATTTTCGTCAACTTGTTGACATGACAAAGATAAAAGGACAATTTTACCTTTTGAGTAATTTTTATTATTACTATTATATTATTTTATTATTAATTTAAAAAAAAAAAAGCTCCCCATGTGTGAGCACCGGAGCTCCCCTGGGGAGCCTCGATTCCCAAAGGGAGCATCGGTGCTCCCTTGAGGAGCTCAATCGAGGCTCCCCTTTCTTGGTGGGCTAGGGTGCACCGATCGGTGCTTCGTATTTTTTTTATTTTTTAAAAATATAATAATAATTTTTTAAATTAATAAAAAAAGAAAGGGTATTTTAGTCTTTTCATAACTTTTGGTAATAGTGTTTGTATTCTTGGGGTGGAATGTTTATTTTGAAAACTAATGGACTTTCATGTAATTTCGATCAAAACTGAGGAGGGTAAGGGTATTTTACTCTAAAATTTTTCTATTATATATTTTAATGTGACACTTTATTGATGTAGCCTTGAATATGATGATATGTTAATGATGATTAGGCATTGTTGATCTGTTTCACAATATTCTTTTCTCTGTTTTAAATTATAGAGTATGAAAATTCTATTCTTCTCTGCCTCATAATATTTTTCCCTAAATCTCATAAATCTATTTGTATTTTAAATTATTTCTTTTCCAATCCTATTTGAAACCAGTAGTTCACATTGGACAACTTCAAGTCTGCACTTGTAAATTCCATGTCAGAGCTTGGTCACGTCATATCAACACTATTATTGCAATATTCATGAAATGTTACTTCATCATTACAATGTCATTAGATTCATCGTCACATTAGTAAGAAAATGCCATGTCAATATAATCAAACTTTATATCAACATAGATAATAGAAAATTTTTAACATATTAAACTAATATTGTTAATTTTGGAAAGTATAGAGATTCAATTTTTACAAATTATTATATAGGGATTAAATTCACCACTTTGATAGAGTATAAGGATTAATTGTATAATTTCACCTTTATGCGAATTATCAGTTTTAACTGCATTTTTTGGTATATTGATACTTGCATTCATGTGATTCTTTGCAGAATTGTTGTTGTACATGTCTGTTCTCTTAGTGAATTGGGGCCTCTGATTGTTAACATGGACTAAAGGGTTGTGGTCAATTCTGTGTTACACCCTCTTGCCAAAGATTATTGTTTCCATAAGTAATTCTCACATGCAATTACGGGAAAAAGTTGTATCATATTGTTTCTCATAGTTTTGTATGTAAAGATTGCAACTGAAATTAGTTCAATGAGAAGCAGCTCATCGGCATTCTGCACTAACCGTTTCACTCGTAACTGACATAGTGATGAGGCTAAACCATCGGGGAGAGAATTATGTATCTACCATGCGTTCATAAAAAGTTTTAAATCTGATTGGTGTTAATATTACATAATTAGTCAACTTTTTCTAAAAGAGTTTTACCTTCTTTTCCAAAAGGATTTAGTAAGAACTTTTTTGGTGCCTAATTTGATTTGATTTTCATCCCAGTGTAAGGATTCTCCTTTTGCTATTCCCTGTTTCCTGAGTAGTAATCAAATGCTCTATAATAGTTAAAAGGGTGTCATCTCCCTTTAGAACAAAGTGGTATAAGGGAATTCTTGGACGGCACCTTAGTCTCCCTTTTAAACAACACTACGGGTACTTTCGTGGAAGTCTTGGAAAGTGAGATACTACCGTGTTGGGACTCACGTGGAGCGGCTGAAGTGGGTCGCCAGGTTCTGTAACAAGATAAAAGTAGTTCTTTTGGGATGGATGCACACAGATGGAACGAGGCAAAATTTGATTTGAAGTTGTTGAACCGCGATTCGTCACATAAATAGTCCATTGCATTGCGTACATCCAACCTTTTTCAAGCACTCTGCACCCCTGATTTTAATCTAGCTGCTGTAACTTTCAATCTCATTGTATCTTTATCAATCTCACCACATCGATTTTTTTCTTTTGCATAGCACAACGTCGGTGTTTTGGTTTCATTAATCTCACCGTATTGCTATCGAGCTCATCACATAGTTGTTTTGGTTTTAAATTTTATATAATAATTAATTTATACTTAATCAAAGATTTATTATAATAAGAATTTATAACACAAAAGTGTATTTGATTTTTGCTCCATGATTTGATATTGAAGACTGTATTAATCAAATTAATTGTTGGTTGGGATTCAGCGCGGTAAGATTTTTTTTTTAATCTATAAGATTTTTTTTGTTTTTTTGTAAACAAGAGTCTTACATTTATTGAATTTAGTAATTATCTTAAAATTTAAATTGTTTATTTCAAAAGCATGATCAGTAATAACTAACATAGAAATAAAAATTAAATTTCATTTAAATGACAACGCATTGCAAGTGTTTTTCAATAAAAGTTTATGACTAGTGTTTAAATTCAAGCATGTTGTTCGTGCTAGCTTTACTTTCACCTCTTTCTTGTTGCCAACCATAAGCTTAGCTTCTTCCTTATTTGGCTTCCTCTTGCTTATAAATCTTGCAAGGTAAAAGCGACATGTTTAGTTGCATCACTATCAAGCCACCAAGAATTGGACAAGGTCTACAACAAAAGACGAGTTACCTTTGTATCTGCATTTCTTTAACCAAGTTTTATATTTGAAAGATTCTTGTATCTTATGTCCTTTTTTCTTGCAAAAGAAACATTTAAGTTTCTCCTTGAGAAATACTTTTAGACCCTTTGTACTCACAAATTGTCCAAATTCTTTCTTTTATGAACTAGATTTTTAGTGGACTATCTTAACAATGTAGTTCCTAGCTCTTCCCATCCCATCATAACTCATGGAATAAAGTTCTTCTTGCTTATGAATCCATTTGGATGCTACTTGCCATTGCTGCATATCATGACTATGAGATCTAACATATGGATGTGAAGACTGCATTCGTTAATAGGAATTTGCAAAAGGAAATGTATATGACACAACTAGATGGTTTTTAGATCCAAATCTGAAACCAACAAGGTATGAAAGATTTAAAAGTCTGTTTATGAACTTGAAGAGACTTCTAGAAGTTGGAATATCCATTTTAACAAGACAATCAAAGAATTTAATTTTCATAAAAAATGTGGATAAACTATATGTATACAAGTAAACTAATGTGAACATCGTAGTCTTCCTAGTGCTATATGCAGATGGCATATTGCTCATAGAAAATGACATACAAATGTTACAAATTACAAAAAATTGACTATCCAAGAAATTCTTTATGAAGGATATAAGAGAAGCAATTTACATTTAAGGATGACAATGGGTATCCTGTTACTGGATACCCACGGATGAAAATATGATTATTAATTAACTTGTTATGTCTTTTAATATATATAGTTTATATATTGTGTTAATTTATAAGAAATATAATTATTATTATATGTATATTAAAATATTTTTAATATATATATACTTTAAATATAAACAAATTTACTTTTTATTTTATGTTAATATTGTAAAAATTATAACTTATATAAAATTATTATTTATAATATATATATATATATATATATATATATATATATATATATATATACATTTGTTTATATAAACTTATAATATATAAACTTAAAAAGAAATTGTGAAATTAGAATAGTTTTGAAACTTAGTTTTTTTTTTTAAATTTCAGGTAATTAAGGACAAGTACATATAGTTAATTAAATTAATTCATGAAATTATAATTATTAATTAACTTATAATGGCTTTTAATATATATACTTTATATATTAGGTTCATTTATAAGGAATATAATTACAATTATATATATTAAAATACTTTTACTATATATATATACTTTCAATATAAACATATTTACTTTCTATTTAGTGTTGATATTATAAAAATTATAACTTATAAAATATTAATTACAATATAAGTACTTTTGTTTATATAAACTTATAATATATAAATCTAAAGGGAAGTTGTGAGATTAGAATAGTTTTGGAACCTAGTTATTTTTTTTAATTTCATATAATTAAGGACAAACCCATATAATTAATTAAATTAATTAAAGAAACTATGATTATTAATTGACTTGTAATGTCTTTTAATATATATAATTTATATACATTAGGTTTATTTATAAGAAATATAATTACTATTATATATATACTAAAAGTATTTTAGTATATATACACCTTAAATATAAACATATTTACTTTCTATTTTGTGTTAACATTATAAAAATTATAACTTATAAAATTATTAATTATGTTTGAGATATTTTTTTTTATTATTTAAATTTAAATTTTATTATTTGTCTATTTTAATTGATTTAATTATTAGTAAATAATGTGAAATATATAGGAGAAATATTATTGTATATGGATACAGGTACGAATTCAGGTTCAGGTAATTGGGTACTCATGAATAGCATTTTAATAATTTTTTTTACATAATTAGGTTTTTAAACAAGTTAGGGTAATAATAGGGTAGTGGGGATGTATTAGGGTTAGGATTAGGGTAATAATTTTTAAAAATATTCGAGTAGTTAATAAGATTTGGGTACTTTATTTTTTATAAGGTTAAAATTCAGGTACCTCAAAATTAACGGGTACGTTACTCGTTGACAATCCTATCTACATTATGAGAATCAAAACCACTAGAGATAAATCGAAAAAGTTGCTTGGTCTCCCGCAACGCACGTACATACAAGATATTAAAGAGGTTTGGCATGGAAGAGTCCAAAAGGAGTTTTCATGTCTATGTAACATGGCATTGATCCCCATATCAATATATTCTTGAAGTCACATAAAGGAAAGAGATCGCATGAATAAGAGATTCTATACAATGCTATTACGCTCTAATCATCACGAGTAGATATTAAGCTACACTAGGTGAATGTCACTAGATAAGTAGAAAAAGAACGTCCTTAAGTGCTTGAGAAAAACTAAAGATGTATTTTTATATTTGGAGAAATTAACAAAATTCAAAACATGCACGGTTGTAGTGATGCAATCCTTTAAACAAACAAGATAGTAGTAAAATCGCATAGTGATACATGATTACTCATAATAGCAAAATGATCAACTGAAAAGGTTTCAAACATGAGATGACCATTGTTTCTACAACTAAAAGCTGAATACATCTCTTTGTCTAAGATAGCATGAGAGATAGTTTGGATCTAGAAATTCATAATAGAATTTGGGGTGGTTGTAGCAATGTTGAGCCAATAACATTGTATTATGATAACAATAGAGCCATTGCATAAGGAAATGAGCCAAGGTTTTATCTAAGATTCAAACATGTATTAAGGAGATATCACTTGATTAAGGAGATTGTACAGAGAGGTGATATATAGATTGACAATGTTCCCACAAATGAGAATTTAGCAGATTTATTCACTAAGCTTCTATCCTAATAGAAACATGATCGTTATATGGGAAATATTAGATACATAAGTGATTGACTTTAGTGCAATTTAAGAGATTGATAGTGTAATTATATGCCTTACAAGCTAATCAATTGGTTATACAGAGATACATATTGTATTTAAGTATCTATTATTAAATAAAAGAAATGTTCTTTATTTTGAAGAGATTTATAAATGTCTATTACTTGAAATAAAATCCATTAAAAACTATATGCTTTGCAAAAGGGTATTATAAAAGGTTATAATTATGAGAACTTATTATATCAAAATATTATTCCTAAATTGTTCCTAACCAAAAGTTTTATCAAGAAAAATGGATATTGATAAAATATAAAGATCGACACATGATTATGCAATTAGCATAAAGGTTATGCCAAGTCATACAAGGATTAAGATTAATTTAGCCTATAAATTTGATGTTTATGTTGCACATTGAGGGGAACAACCAACACTACTAAATTACTAGAAACCATCCATAAAATTCTAAGATGCTTGTGAGAAAATTTAGAAAGAGTTCTAAATCCTGTGAATTGATTTTGTTTCTTTTAAACCATATGAGCCATTGATTCTTCTTTCCAAATGAATTTGACCATTGTTTCTTCTTTCTTGAATGTGACTCTTGGGATTCTATCCATTGGTTGAGGTTTAGGTAATGGATGTTTGAAATCTTGTGGATCAACTAGGAAGAAGGAAACCTTATGAATCATACCTATACGAAAAAGTTGGATTCTTTATCATCGATTGGTGTTCCTAGATGTTCTTGGTTGTGTTTTGGTTTGGTGAAAAAAAAGTTTTGATTGCCTCTCCCTTAGCTAGCATTAGGTTCTGCAAGAATAAGCAACTTTAATGTCCTTTGGAGTTATTCTTAATTATGATTTGTGTGGATCACCATTTAGAGGTTATACACTAAAACAACTTGTGGTTTGCAACAACCCAACTTGGTACACAGGATTGAAATTCTGCTGAATTTTTGTGATTTCAACTCTAAAGACATTAGGTATAATGATTTTTATCCTTTAGTTAAGGTTTACTTGTTAAATAACCAAAGTACGATTCTATATAAGGGAAAAATTTTAAATTTTTTTTGTGTATACAATATGATTGCATGCCTTTTCTCTTTTCTCCAACATAAAGCTCAATTTTAAGTTTCAAAATCCTTTGATTTTAGTCTTTTAACACCATGAAAGTGATCTAAAATGAATTTAACTTTAATTTCCTATGTTAATTCAAATTAAAACACATGAATTGGATTGATTTCAAGACAAATTTAAAGGCCCAAACTTGCAGGTTTGAAAGTCCTAAAAGTGCTACGCTGAATTTGATAAAATCCATGGATTAAATCATGCTTTATGGTCACATTAATAAATCTTTAGTGATCAAGGAACAATAATCCAAAGGTAATTTAACAAAAATTACACAAAATCAAATTGTTCTTCACTTAAACTTGTTAAAACTCGTGACCCTTGGAAAGCCAATTTCTTAAACACTATTTTATTTAATTACAAAGATATAAGTTGACCAAACAATCATATGATCGATAATATGTCAGCAATTAAGCATACCTGGGATTTAATTACATGATTCATAAGGGAATTATGAATTTTTAGTAGTGTAATTATATAAATTAAAAAAAGGACCTAATATGCAATCTTAATTAATTCATGTAATTAACATATATCAAAATTTAATTATAGTTTTCTAGGAATCTAAATTCAAACTATGATTGCTTTGATATCGATTGTTTAAACTTTATATATAATTAATTTATAGCTATAATATATAAAATAATTTTTAAACTATTTAAGAAAATTCAAGTAAGCACTTTTTTTTTTTGTTATAGCCAATCAAGTCCTTATACTTTTAGCTTGAGTCAAATAAACTCTTATAACTAATGATTAACTAATTGTTATTAGTCAAAATTTATTTGTCATTCTATGCCACATAGCGTTGATGTAGTATAGTGAAATTTGATAATGAATGATAATATGAAACGTTAATGTGACATTACAATATGACTATGTGACATTTTCACTCTCCACATCAATGTCATGATAGTGTCATATGAGCATAAAATGACCAATAACATTTTGACTAATGATAATTAATTAGTAGTTAGTCATAAAAGCCTATTTGACCTAAAAAAAATTAGGACTTGATTGATTCTTAATCTATAATTTCGCAACAAAAATAGTAGTTAAATTATCTTTTGAAAGAGGAAATTTTTTTTAGTCCTTAAAAATAACGTGTTTTTGTAAATAAGCCTCTAGATAATTTTAACTGTTTTTAGCCACGAGAATAGATTTTGAGACAAAAATGCCCTTAATGAGCCATCTTGGTTGACGCACACTCTCAAACAGGTGGAAAATGAGAAAATAAATATGCAAAGAATTTACGAACATCTAATTTTGTGCAAAACATCCATTTTTTTTTCGCGAAGCTTGTGCAAAACAAAATAATGTTTCATGAGATGGTTTTTCAGAGATTTGGGACATAACATTTAGATAATAGGAGAAGAGTGATATTAAACCTAACGAGGAACCGATCGTGATGAATGAAAAGCTTGGAGAATGATGTGAAACCAAAAATCTCTGATACGGTGGTGAACAGAAAGGGGAAAGATGTGAATCCAAAGCACAAAATGGTCATGCTACAGCAGGCCATATGTGAGACGGCTGTGGCAAGGCAGGGTTTAAAGTTTGTGAAACAGCATGTTGGGAATGTGTGACACGACATGGTGGGAATGTGTGACACTGCAGGGTTTAGAGTTTGTGACACGACATGGTTGGAATGTGTGACACAGTTGTGACACTGCAGGGTTTAGAGTTTGTGACACGACATCATTGGAATGTGTGACATGCCAGAGTTCAGAGTTGGTGACACGCCATGGAGGGAATCTATGACACGCTAACGTTCAGAGTTTGTGACATGCCATGGAGGGAATCTGTGACACACCAGTGTTTAGAGTTTGTGACACGCCATGGAGGGAATCTGTGACACATCAGGGTTCAAAGTTTGTCAAACTCTCTAGAGATCCATGACATGGCAGAGTTTAGAGTGTGTGACACGGTATGGAAATTTATGGGTGACAGGACATGGTTTGAAAAAAGAAAAAAAAATAGGCAAATAGCGAGGAAATCGATTAGACTTCAACTGAATGAATTTAATAAATGAATATTTATAAAGGAAATTGTGAGGCCATTTCATTTTAATTAAATATTTTTCAAAAATTACAAACGTCTGTGTGAAGAGGTTCATTCCTCATTCCTCATTCCAAAAGATACCAGAGTGTTCAACTGTCTTCTTTGCAAGCTTGACGACACCACAACAACAATGTTGGTTATCAGTGAAGAGGTCAGTCAGTTTGAAAATAAAACTTTTAAAACTTTCTTTTGTTCGTTGATTTTTTGCTGGGTTTATGTGATATATTCGTATTTTTTCAATCTTTATCCATTGTTATATTTAAACT
Source organism: Theobroma cacao (assembly GCF_053813885.1). Taxonomy (NCBI): domain Eukaryota; kingdom Viridiplantae; phylum Streptophyta; class Magnoliopsida; order Malvales; family Malvaceae; genus Theobroma; species Theobroma cacao. Next base: position 4,853,070 of record NC_142643.1, read on the forward strand.
GTTTTCTTCCCGATTTTATGGTTGTACCAAAGTTTTGAACAACAACAGATATGGTGTGTAATGGGTAAACTGCTTTTTGGGGTTTTTAGCGTGTCATGACATTGGTTATTTTAGGGTAGTTCGTGTAACGAGTCAGTAATTACACTGATTGTCGTGTCACACGTCATGGGTATTTTAAGCCAGTTCGTGTAAGGACATAGTAATTATAGTGATTGGCATGTCAGCGTTGGTGTGTTACAACATTTGACTTGATACGCATGGCGTGTTACAACATTTAATGTTACATGCATGGCGTGTTACAACATTTTACGTTATATGCATGGCGTGTTACAATATTTTACATTATATGCATCGCGTATTCCTATATTTTACGTTATATGCATGATGTGTTACAATATTTTACGTTATTTGCATGACGTGTTACCACATTTTACGTTATATGCATGGCGTGTTACCACATTATGGGTTAACTCAATCGTGCATGTGTGTCATGTTTTGCAGATGCAGTCCAAACAGTATGAGGATCTTGACAGTTTGCTTATTGTGTCGAGGGAGAAGTGGACGTTCAATGTCGCTATTAACGCTCACTGTAAGTGGTCGCAACTGCATTACATCAACAAAACCCTCTGAGAGAAAAGGGAGTACGATGCAGTGAAGCGTACGTGCTTCGAAATGCTGCTGGACGTATATCCGTAAGGCTACTTCTTCGCTGGTCTCTTGCATAACATCATGATCCGTCGAATCACTGTGACAGATTCAATGGAGCATGAGTTATGGTTTGCCATTGGGAAAAACAAGGCATGCATATCAAAGCAGGAGTTCTGCCTTATCACCGGACTGAAGTTTGGTCGAATGCCGGATGTGTTCACACAACCGTACAAGGTTGTTGTGGACGGAATTCATGTGTGATTGTGGAATGGGTAGCAGAGCGTTAAGTTACAAGCCTTGCTTGATACGTTTCGCGGAGGCAACTTTCAATGATAGGGAGAGGCGACCAAGATGACACTCATTTTGATCGTGAATAACATTTTATTGGGTCAAGACTATCGTAGACGAGTGACACCTTGGCTTTTGTCGTTTATGGAGGACATCGACGCTTGAAATGTCTTCCCATGAGGTCACTATGTTTGAAGGCTGACCTTGGACTACCTTTTGAAGAGGTTCGAAGTGCCTTCCTCGAATGTGTAAAAGGATCATTTACGGTACAACATTTACGGATTTACATGGGTGATACAAGTACTGTCACGTAACATTTTTCATTTTCCTTTTGACATAATAATTTATGGTTGCAATCGTTTATCATTTGCGATCTGATAATGGTTACATTTGACTTACAATTCTGGGCAATGGAGGCAATTTCAGCCTTGCGAAAGATAATTGTCCCCTTTACTCTGAAGGACATATACCCATGCATGTGTAGATGGCAATGCAACCAGAGGCCAAAAGACTTTTATAAGGCAGTTGAGATGTTGGAGTCATGTCAACAGGTGAGTGAACAGCTACTAATTTCTGCTGTGAATTTGTATAATAATTTTTCCTAAAATTTAATCATAATCCTTATTTTACAGTTGTGGGTGGTGGAGACTTTGGAGCCCACTCCGGATGAGGCCAGCCTGGATTATTTTGTGGACATTGATGTCCCGTTATCTGAAGACCACCAATATGTGCCAATAGGGCACATGGAGGATTGAACGGATTGGGGCTTAGGTGCGAGGGAAAATAGGAGAAACTTGAAGCACAAAAGAGCCACTGGTTCCATGAAACGGAGGCGTACCACCGCTGCTGTCGTTGATGAGCTGTCGATCCCCGAGTTGATGGAGGAAAGTGACGACTATAGCAATGACAATGAAGAGCCGGTAACGACGGTTCTAAAGGTTTATGTTGAACAATTCCATATGTGATTATCGAATAATATATCTATGTTTGCAATTGGACCATGCGACGACAGCTCCACAACCACCGATAAGTCATCCTTAGACTCACAGTGCTAACAAGGAGCCGATAAAGACGGTTATAACGGTTTGTGTTCAACAATTCCATATGTGATTATTGAATAACATATCTGTGTTTGCAGTTAGACCATGCGATGATAGCTCCTCAACCATTGAGAGGTTCTCCTCAGATGCACAGTGTTAACGACCGGTCGGTAAGATCGGTTCTAACAGTTTGTGTTCAACATTTCCACATATGTTTATTGAGTAACACATTAATTTCTGTCATTGCAGTTGAGGGAGGCGACCATAACTCCTCAACCACCAATTGGTCCTACTCAACCGCAAAGTGGTAACGAGCCACCGATAAAGATATTAAAGTTCTAACAGGTAATGTTCAACAATTCTATATATGATTATTGAATAACACAGTAATAAAAGTTATTGCAGTTGAGCCATTCGACAAGAGTCAATGACGGAGTAGTCACGAAGCGTCAGCTGCAACAGATCATGCATCAGTATAAAAAAGACATGTCGGAGATGAAGGCTTTAATTCAGTCGTTGACTTTGGCGATGCAAACGTTTGAGGACTGTGTTGTTGCTCGGATTCTAGACGACCTGAAATCATAGGTACGTTATTTTATATTTTCTCATATATTAGTCATTTACATTTAGTAGGTGTAGTTATATTTTTTATTCTTGGTTTATGGTTTTGTGGTATTATATGAGCTAACGAATTTTCTCATTTATCTTGTTCTGTAGGGTGGTCCTTCATCTCACGGTGCTGGTGAGGACCACGATGATGCTGATGATGGGCACCATGATGAACTTGGTGTGCACATTCACGATGACGTTGTTAGTGTTGACGAAGACCCTTTTCCTAAAATCGATCCGGTTATCGATGCATCTACGAGAGAGGGGAGGGGAACCTTCACTCAGTCGTGGCTGAAAGAGAGCATTTTCCTTAGGCCAATGTATTAATGGAGGCAGCAGTAGGAGGGGACTATCTTCCTCAAAGCACTCTTGAAGCCAGCGGCTCACGGTTGTCGTCACCAGAGTCATCTGATGTCCATCATTGTGTAGCACAAATTTCAGACCAAACTGAGCAGGCACGGGTGAAAATGGTGAGCAAATATAGGACAAGCCCATACGTCGACCTTTCAGTGAGCCATCGAGATGTAAAGAGCACAACGATTGAAGCGTACAAAGCTTTCAAGAAAGACGAGTGTGTGAGGTAAGCTCATAAATAACATTGCAAATATTATTTTTTAATGAAACATTAACCCACCAAGGCTTTTCAAACTCATTCTGTTACATATGCAGGCGTAACGTCGGGATCTTAGAGGACCAAAGGGTTGACTTTTTACAACATTAGAGGTCCTAAAGAAGAAATGACTAGTGAACATATAGACGCATGCCTCAACGTACTTTGTAAGTGAATGACAGGGCCGAAGTCGAAGCTATACACTATCCGTGCATGCGTGGTTGACACGATATTCTTCGTAAGTATATTTGAAAAATTTTCAATTATGAAAATACTAAGTTTTTTATTACATTAAGTGTAAGCTAATGTATACATGCTTCACAGGACGCCATCCATATGCTACACACCTCATTTCTAACTAAAGATGCCTGGTCAATTATGGAAATTCCAGATGAGTTACAAGCGTATGTGGAAGGTGAGAAGCCGACGTACGGTAAAAAATGGGAAGATGTCGATTTCATCCTCGTGCCTTACAATGTGGGTGGGCATTGGGTGGTAGCGAAGATCGACTTGGTGAGGTAGACGATCAAGGTGGTGGACTATGCAATAACTTCGGATGCTAAGGATAATGGAGTACGAGCAGCTCAAATGACACCCCTTACGAAAATTATGCTAATTATCTGCCACTAAGCCAATTATTTCAACAAAACACGTCGAAAGATATCGGGATTTGACGTCGATGCCATTAGAAATTCATTTGCCAAAAGCTAAAGTGCATCGGCAGAATCATAGTGTCAGCTATGGTATGTTCATGATAAGGTACATTAATGATATTTTGCAATCAGAATAGATCAGAGTTAAGCAGAATATGATTGTAAATATGCATCGCCAATACGCTCTAGAAATTTGTTCCAACAGTTGTGAGAGCGAATCCTGAACATATCAGCCATTGTCTGTACATTTTTTGTATATACAATTAATTTTATTAATTTTAATATTCGTACATTTTATACATTACTTTTTCTTTATCAATTCAAACATAATGCCTTTAAATTAATATTGCAACCACGTGACGTGTCACACAATTGGGGCATGGCGTGTCACCTTTGAAAACTGGAACAAGTCAGCGTGTCACGCCAAGTATCTGGTTCCACTTAGCGTGTCAGCACAATTGGGACATGCTGTGTCACCCCACAATATAGCAAGAAGTCAGTGTGTCACCATAGAAATCTGCATGCATTCAGTATGTTATGCCAACTATTTGCTTCCACTCAACATGTTAGCACAAGATAGGGCGTGCCGTGTCACCCCACAATACTGCAAGAAGTCAACATGTCACCACAGAAATCTTTATGCAATCAGCGTGTCATGCCAACTATCTGCTTCCACTTAACGTGTCACCACAAGATAGGGCGTGTCGTGTTACCCCACAATACTACAAGAAGTCAGCATATCACCATAGAAATCTGCATGCACTCAGCGTGTCACGCCAATTATCTGCTTCCACTCAGCGTGTCACCACAAGATAGGGCGTGTCGTGTCACCCCATAATAATGCAAGAAGTCAACGTGTCACCATAGAAATCTGCATGCACTCAGTGTGCTAGCTTAGCATAATATATTTTTCAGGAATTTTCGTCTTTATATTTTAATTTTATTTTTAAAATATTTTAATTTAATAAAAATTAATTATGATGATTCATAGATGAAATTTGATTGGATGATCCATAAATTTTTTAAATTTGTTTGGTCAAGTCATGTGTTTTAATCTTAAATTTCATATCATATGTTTTTAATTAGTCTAAAATTTTCTCTTTCTACACTTGCATCCTTTGAAGTAAACTCCTTGGTACAATATTATTATTATTATTATTTTATTAAGTGATTGGCTTAAAGTTTTATATGGAGGTATTAATAAGATAAAAGAAATGTTGTAATTAAAAAATTACAAAAATAAATTGAATATGAGGATTTAGAAAGCTACTAAAGTTAGATGAATTAATTTTAAATCTCTTAAGAGATTTGATTGTAAGAACATAAAAGGTTAAATCAAATGAAATAGAAAAGAATTAAATTAAATCATTAATTATTTAATACAAGTCGTGATAAAATGTGAGAAATGGGGTAATAGTAAAAGGACTTCGCAAGTCTATTCAGTGTTCAAAACTACGGACAAAAGAAATGAATAATCAAATAATATATCTATAAAATTAATAAAAAAAATAAAGACTCATCTACAAGAGAAAACTAACAAACACAAAATCCAAATATGAATGAATGTAAGATACTGTAAGAGCAAATTGTGACAAAGGTATTGCACATGGGTTACACATTTAGTTAGGTCGACAAATTGTCTTCATCTACAAGACACCCTACATTTTCAAACGTTGTCCTTCGTATTAGACAATTGTTGCATGTGTGATTAGCTTGTCTGCAACTTGAACATACTTTCAGTCGGCGCACTCGTGGAAGTGTCAATTGACTTAGAGATGGTGCTAGATTTGTGGATGGAACTGCAAATGGTGATGGGCAATTCTATCTGTTATGGTTGTACCTCTTGCATTGCGAACATCTCTGTGCTCGACTACCTTCACTAGCCGATAGAATCCTTCTCCTCCTAGGCTTTCCCGCTTGGCCTCCCCAAGGTGGTGGCAAGACGACAATTTGTTTCACATGAAAGGGGATGTCCCACTCACTAAGATGCCCTATCAGGCGAATGGACCCCGCATAACCCTCCACCAAAACGATTGTCTTGTAGTAGTCAGTGCAGAATTCAATGGTTTCACGTTTGCATTTACTGAAAATACAATGAACTCAATGTTCAAGCACAATGTAAATACCATGTCAATTAGGGTTCAAATAAGAAATAAAAATATTCTAACCTTATTGCTGCAATGGCATGGCTGCATGGCAGTAAATTTGTTTGGAACTCACAACATGAACACGTCTTCGTGGACAGGTTTACAAGTTTGTCCATCTTCCTGTTTTTAACTTCTAACTCCACTCGATTGGTAGGTTTAACCACAAAGCGATGTGCATCATTGAACCGTTTGCTCAACTGCCTAGCAACCCAAGGGCTGAGGGGCGTGGTCACCTTAACGGCTTCCTCGTACTAGTCATGGAACCAACATTGAAACATGTCTCTAATGAACTTGATCAAAACAATGATTGACATTTGTCTTGCATGCTGCAAGCATGAGTTAACACATTTCGCAAGGTTGGATGTCATCATTTGGTATCGCCTTGCTGGTGAACAAGCACCTGCCCATCTCTCAGGGCCTATTCTTATAAGGTCAGCGTGGGCTCCCCGAGTGAATCTGCTTGAGCTGGTTCATATGTCTGTTGAAATCAAAAACCTTATAGCAATCTCAAGCAAGGGTGAAAATCATAGAAATGTTGTCGTGCTTGAACTTATTTCTAAATTTTTTCTTCATGTGGTACCCGTATAAACCATGGTGCGCTTCTAGGTATGCATTTTGGATTGCTTTCTTAATGTCGAGATGTTGATCAGAAATGAACATAGTGTTTTCAAGACAACCAACTGCATCACGCACCTTGCTTAAAAATCACGTCCACGAATCTTCATCCTCAACATGGCCGATGTCAAACGTAACTGGATATACGCACTCGTTCACATCTTTGCATACAGCGACAAACAGAACACCCTTAAACATGCCTTTCAGATGTGTCGCATCAATTGCAACCGTATGACGCATTACATCCCTAAACTCCCGAATACAAGCCCGTATGCCTAGAAATAATATTTCAATCTTTTTGCCTCATCAGTAGCTACTGCAGTGACTGTGCCGAGATTTTCTTGTTCTAATATATAAAAATACGAGGGTAGTAGTTGAAATGACTCCTCCGGGGGACCAAAAACAAGCCTTTCCGCATACTCCTTTGCTTGCCAAGCCTTATCATACAGACATTCTAATCCCCATTGAACCTTCATCTCACCAATTATATCTTTAGGTCTCAATGCTACTCCATTAGCCTGAAGCTTGTGTGATATAAGTTTACCAATTATCTTCACACTCGCGATTGCAAATCGCCCTTACAAACCATCGACAGTACACGTGTGTACTTTGTGGAACGTCCAAACTTGCCAATATTCTCTTCTTTCAAGTAACTTCATTGCACACACACTGAACTTGCATGCCTTGTCCTTGCAACCAACCTCATAACGAGCTTTACATGACCTTCTTACTTTTATCCCAAACTGCTCTTTTAGAGCCAACATGTTCAAAGCTCGTTTCAACTCAGCCTTCGAGGAAAATATTCTTTTTTTGTATAAGCGATCATCGGCACATGTCGACTCCTCAGTTGTAATTGTTTAGAAGAAGAACCTTTCTGCACTTGGAATTACCCACGTACGAGATATCCCTACATTTCCCTTTTTCTGATAATTATCATGGAGCAATGTACTAGGAGAACGAATCCCGTTCTCATTAGCGATGGGGTTATTGCATATGGGGTCATCACACTGAACATTTCCAACATCAACACCTCCAACAGGTTCCATTTCACCTTCAACATTATTGCAAATTGGAATGTCACTGTCATAAAGCTAGTCCTCGGTTGAACTCTTATCATGCCATTCATCAAGCCCATCATCCGAATTGTCATCAAATCTATTTTCACCGGAAGGGAATAAATCCTTATTTCCCTCATTAGATGCAGTATTATCCTCGAGCGTCGCAATGTCACCCTCCAACATCGTAGTGTTGTCCTCAAGTGTCGTATTCTCATTTGAAAATGCCATTACACTCTGTACAGTTTCACCCGATCATTGCATTTGTTGGACACAAGTAACTAATTGGTTCGATGCACATCCTGATCAAAATCGTAATGTTGTGTGTCTACCGAGCTGTACAAACTCTTGTGCATATGTCAATTGCCATTATTGTGGGTTATGGACCGAATGTCGTGGTATATGTGAAGCATTGTATATCTCATTTTGATTGAGCTGATTACCATGTTGTTCAGCTTCTTCATGTGACATAACATTTGTTTGCCGTCTCTTAATGCTGACATACACAACCAGAACATTCTTCTGTTCTAGCAAAATTAATGCAACATTCTCATCGTACTTGATAATTGGCCGTGATAGCTCTCCGGGTGTACTGATCAATGCATGTAACTCAATCTCATCAATTTTTGAGTTTACCCTAACAACATCTTCAACTAGCTTCATTAATCCCACAAACAACAAATCACTTGTAACCCTCCGCATTCGTGACTCACCACCCTTGTCAATGCCATCCACCCACTGACCACTGTGTCTTAACATAAGTCGTACAATTGGAACCCCACTAAAATTTTGAAAGCAACAATAATTTGTCAATCATTTAACACATTACATGATATGCCGTGTTCTAGAATTTGTCAGTCATGTTGTAACACACCATGCATATAACATAAAATGTTGTAACATGCCGTGCATATAACGTTAAATGTTGTAACACGCCATGCAGATAACGTAAAGTGTTGTAACACGCCATGCATATAACGTAAAATGTTGTAACACGCCATGCATATAACATAAAATGTTGTAACACGCCAACACTGACACACTAATGACTATAATTACTGTGTCTTTACACGAACTGGCCTAAAACACCCATGGCATGTGACACATCAATCAGTGTAATTATTGACTAGTTACACGAACTACTTTAAAATAACCAATGTCGTGAGACGCTAAAATAACACTAATACATGTTATAGATGCATGGCGTGTAACAACTCTGGGCAATGTTTCTAATCCATGTTTTAATTTACACTAAATATTTTAAAAATTTAAGTGTTGCAGCAATAAACCCAATAACATACCTTGACGTCATCTCTGCTATAAGGTTTGTTAATCTACGACAATATGACCAGATGCCGAGAGATAGATCACAGCCTGGTGACGATGGTGCTCAACAGAGAGTTGACAGAGCTCATACAGTTCAGAGAGCTGAGAGAACTGATGACGATGGTGCTCAACAGAGAGTTGACAGAGTTCATACAGTTCAGAGAGCTGAGAGAACTGATGACGATGGTGCTCAACAGAGAGTTGATAGAGTTGAAACAGTTCAAAGAGTTGAGAGAGAAAGATGAGCGAGCTCAAACAACTGAGCATTTATTTATTTCTATTTTCTCTCTAGCGGGAGGGAGATATGGGGATCCTAATTTGATACGATGTTTTTAAGGGCATTTTGGTCTACTCATGCTTCTTTTTTGCTAGAAACAGATAACTTTATATGCGTGGTTATTTTTAAAATTACCTTATCAGGAGGTCCATTTCTCACAATTTCCTCCTTTTGAAATTCTATGTATTAAGATTTTCCTCCTTGTTAATCTACATTATTTTCATCAATCTCACCACATTATTGTTTTGGTTTCATCACTACCAATCCCATCATTGTATTTAATGGATTCAGTCTCTAACTTGCATGTTAACCATTATTGTATTTCTTAAAATATAAAATTACTTCTTCTAATCACTATTTAATTTTTGGGTTAAATACATTAACTTCTCTAAGTTTTGCTAATAATTCCACGTAGGTCCATTAGTTTCCAAAATGTATAGTCTGCTCCAAAAAATATTTTTCGCTAAACACATAAGTCCAACCATCAGTCAACCATTAATGTTTTCGTTAGTTTGATGATATAGTTATTTTTTTCAGATAATTTTATCTTTCATTAATTTTAAAAATTACCACATTATTTAAATTATAATTTTTCATTTTTAAAATTCCTTTCTCTCTTATTCAAAAAAAAAAAATCTCTCTACCTACCTCTTACTGGCCGGCCACCCCATGGCTGGATCTGATCAGAGAGCGTCAGATCCAACCAGTCAGATCTCACGCATGCGCTCTAAGGGAGCACAGATCGATGCCCCCGGATGCGTGGCCAAATCACACTCCCCATGGAGAGACGCTGTCAGATTTGATATTTCACGATCAAATCCGGTTGTGGGGTGGCCAGTCGATATGAGGGAGCGTTATTGGGCGGCTGGTGCGAAAAGAAAATAGTATAAAAAAGGGAGAAAGAAAAAGGGTACGTTAGACATTTTATATTTATCTGTTAATGCCGTTCATACATTTAGAACGGACTGTATATTTCAAAAATTAATGACTTGTATGGAATTATATGCAAAACTAAAGCAAGTTAATGTATTTTACCCTTAAATTTTTCTTGTTGTTATAGGCATATTTGCCTTTTATGAGCTAATATTTCGGATGTTCCAGGTCCCATAAGTTATTTTTATTTTTTATTTTTTGTTGATGCCCATTAAAATTTCATGATATGAGGTTCCTTTCAATTTATGGTCTTTTACTTACGTTTATGTCTACTTAAAATATAAGGATTTGTTCTTAAAATAATTTTTGAAAGTAGTGCTGATTTCAAATAAAACTTGTTTAAAGCTATTCATAAAACATTTTCGCATTTATCGGAAAATGATGAGCGGCTCATATAAAATCTTCCTGCAAAGGCGAGGCCATGTTAACAATGAATGATTATAACCATTGAGCGAAAAAAAAACAAAAAGGACGATTATAACTATCACATTATGCTGACAATTCGTTGGAAGTAGAACACAGCTCATGGGGAGAGTTTTTCACATCACGTGGGTTTTTTCTTCTCCGATTGATATGGATCTTTCAAAGCCAATGAAACAGAAAGAGATTTGGCCCATTATCCCTAGAAGGTCGAAACAGAGGGAAGAAAAATGGTGGAACTTTTTCTATTGCATAGACATAAAGGAATGTAGATGCGCAAATGGAAGAATTCGGTATTCCTTGTTTAAAATGAAAAATGAGCGTTGAGTTTGGTATTGAATTTGGTGTCTTTCGAAGTTCATTTTGTGACTTGTTTGGTTGAATAGATGTTTGAGAAGACAAGTTTTGCTGTCACGAATTTGACATTTCATGAACCAAAAATGAAGAAAAAAAAAAAAAAAAAAGGACATCTCCACCTCCTCCTCATGTCGTTTAATACAGATGGAAGAAATATCATCCAATGCGGTTTTTGTTTCGGCCTGTTGAATGATTATTCAAGTTTCGGAAGGGAAGGATTATTCAGCAACCGTAACATCACGTGGGCAATAAATTCTCATAAAATGATTGGTCCACCCATTTCATTGGCCAGTACTTAGGACTTTGCTTCGTCACCAAGTATGTTGACCATCCATTCCAATGCGTAACATTCCTAATCCTCAACTGTTGAAAACAAACAAAGGAAGACGAGAAAACGAGAAAGAGTGGGTAGACCCGAGTGACAAAAATATCTGGACCAAACAGTGGACCCCAACTGCTCCCTTCGGACCAATTAACCACACAACAAAGATCTGATACTGCAAAACCAGCCCTAGTAACTGCCAGGAAACTACCAGACTTAGGTCGGCGCTCCTTTCTTTCTCACATCTCAATTGTTGCAGCGATCAAGAACAAATGGCCTATAAAAATTCCGCGTCGAAATCAACATCAGTTAACTTTACCGTGGCCGTTGAAGAAAAAGGCGAACCAACCTCGTCCCCCCACCCCACCGCCTTCAAGATTTTTATCGTAACAGTTTGTCGGCATAAACCCTTAGAAAAACCCCTCCCACCCCATTTTTTTCTCTTTAAACCAAAACCCAAAGCTCTCTTTGTTTACCTCCAAAAATCAAATGAACCCAGAAGACGAAAAACGCTCCCCCAGTTCCCCTCCTAACCCACCCCAAACGTTGCCTTTCCCTTCTCCATTAGTGGAATTGGAGACCTTTTCAACATCAGCACCAGCTGAAAAGGAGTTTATCGGAGTGCCTAGGCCTTTGGAAATTCTTCAGGGGAATCCAGTCCCGCCTTTTCTGTCGAAAACGTTTGATTTAGTCGATGACACGTCCTTGGATCCGATCATCTCTTGGGGTCCGACGGGAGAGAGCTTTGTGGTTTGGGACCCGCTCGAGTTTTCCAGGCTGATACTTCCTCGGAATTTCAAGCACAATAATTTCTCCAGCTTTGTTCGTCAGCTTAATACTTATGTGGGTATTATTGCAATAACACAGCGTACAAAAAACCAAACAAAAAAAAAAAGAAAAATGTTTTTTTTTCCTCTTTTTTGCTTTCTTGTTTGGTTTTTATATGTATTTTTGTTTCAATTGTTTAAGGCTTAATCTGCAAATTGAATTCTGTAATTGCAGAAGCGGGATTTGTAAACATTATTGTAACATTGTAAATTATGAAAATGTTGTACATAATTTTGTAATTGAAAAAAGGGGTTAATGAAATTCATTGTTTTGATTTAAAGTGCTTTGAAAATTTTGTATACATATAATTTTTATGGTTTTGTTGTACAGGTAAATTGTGGCATTGAGCTGTTCATGTTATGTTCCCTTGAGCTTTTGTGCTCTAATGTGTTTATTTGTATTGAGATCTCTTGTAAAATTTATCTGTTGAATTGGATGTATGTTAAATTTTTGAATTCTTTTGAGTGTAAATGTAATTAAAATGGAGATTTTTAAAAGAATGATTAAGCTTGTTCGAGGTCAGCTTACTTCATTCTGCTGAATATCTGCTGGATATGGAAGTTAATTTTCAGCAGGTAGAAATTTGGGTTCTGGTGGAATATTTGTTTTTGTCCTATTTTGTTAGAACTTGAGTTTGCTTTCACAGTCTGTAATTGTCTAACAATTTCTTTTTTTTTTTTTTGAAGAGAGCTGATGTCATGACTCATGATAGCCAGATCATCTATATAGTGCAATCTGGCTCCTGATATCTGAAAATTGATGGCTTTAAATTCACTTATGTGAATCA